>NC_059373.1:539085-569085 GCF_019703515.2 Myxocyprinus asiaticus
GGCAGAAATATAAAAGATATGTGCAGATATTGTGCAGGTCTACCAATCTGACTGTGGCCTCATACTGAGAACAAACACAGAACAAAGTTGAAGTTCAGAGGTCAATGAATGGATCACCAATGGAGCAAGATGGGTAAGAAATAGTGTTGTACTGATACTACAGAAAAAATACGAAATATGCTATTGAACACACTCCTTTAGCCTATTAAAATGTTACATTTCAACGTAAATAATAAATTATTATTATTAACAGCATGTTTCCTTTGAGTGTTTCTTAATTAAGCGAGCATTGCTTTAAGTTTTATAACCCTTTTGTTACCTTCGGGACATTTTTGTCTTTTTCATTTTTGTTTTTTCGATCATTTTGGCTGTTAATGTCAACTGCATAAATTTTGCCAAAGGTGTGTATTTTGGGGGGAATTTTGATATTTCAAGCTCAGTTCCTATAATACATCTATAATACACTGTGTACACATAATAGTTACACTCAGGACCTTCAGGACAAAAATGTCTCCATTGAAACCCATTAAAACTGCAATATTTGATCCCAGTGCCATTAAAGCATAAAATCATGAATTCTATGATATTATGTTTTCATTCTGGAGCCCTGGCTTCAACATTTACATTTTTAATATTTTCCACCAGATGGCGCCATTTTCCTCATATTTAGCCTATGGAGCAAATACATGCTTTTCCCCTATTCTCTGTTTGCTGCATTATAGAGCACTGCAGGACAACTGAATAAATGATGCAGATAAAATTGTGTGTGTGTGTGTTGGTATGGATGTCAGAGTGTGTTTTGTATGTGTGTACTGAGAAATGTGTGTGTGTGTGTGTGTGTGTGTGTGTGTGTGTGTGTGTGTGTGTGTGTGTAAAAAACAACAATGGCATTATGTAAACAAACTGGCATTTAAAGGGTTAAAATCCTGAAAATGACCAAATGAATGTTGGTCAGTGAAAGTGGAAAATAATATTAATATATTATATTATTATGGCAGTTTTTTGACATGGACATTTTTATCCTCTAAGGACCTCCGAGTAACTTTTTTAAACTGATGCACAAGGGTTAAAAAAAAAGTCTTGTGTTCATGTTCATGTTTTGTTTGGGCGCGTGGGTTTGGTGGTGGGTTATCGCTGTGCATGATTTGCCGCCGTGTGCCCTCTGATGATGTCACATCATGACACCTTGCCAGGTTGTGTGTTCGACTGTGGAGGACCGTGGCATCATTGTCCCTTGTCTGTTTTGTCAAAGCGTGTTTACGTTTTGCCCGTATGTGTTTCAGGTGTCGCTGGCATGCTGAATCAGCGTTTCCATGGGAATCCTGATTATTTCCATGGGAACGCTGATCATTACAACTTTCAGCTGCGGGCAACATCTGCCCCTTGTTTGTTCCTCTTATTTTAACCACCACGTGTGTCATGTCCGATGACGGATCATTGTGGTGTGACTGTTACTGTGATTGTGGTGTATTGTGACTGTGACTGTTCGCTGTCTGCTGTCATGTCTAAACGCTTTCACTCTTGTGTAGCTGGAGCAAGCTCGTGTGTTTGCAGGTTGCCTGTCTATTGAGGTGCGGTTACTTGTCTGCTTGCATTCACTCTCATCAGTTGGTGCCAGGGACTGTGGAGGAGGATTCCTCGATTTATACCTGTGTCTCAAGAGATTCGTCTGGGCTTTGCTGCTTTGAGTTTTGAAAAGGAACTTTTGTGTTTTGATTAATAAATCCTATTGAATAATTTTCCTCTGCTTTTGGGTCCTGTCTTCCCTGCACTGTGACAGTTGCCAGATCTCACAAAAGAAACAAGCGACCTGGTCTGGAAAAACAAGCCCAAAATAAGCAAAAATAAGCAGTTCATTTTTTTCCTGTGTGGTGGATTCATCATCATAGAACTCATAACAAGCATACAGTTAATTAACAGTTACGTATCATTTTAATTACAGATCTGATTCTCAGTTAAAATCCGACAGCATCAAATCTGTATTAATGCATCATATTTAACAATAATTCAGACTTGGAAATAACTGAGAAATGTACTTTTATCTCTAATAATGTTTTCCTTGTATCTGGATTAGTCGTGCATGTTCAGTATATGTAGTAATTATACATAGTTGTTAAAAAGTTCTTCATGCACAGAATGCAACATCCACAACGGGCGATTATGCAAAGAAATCTGTGATGCATCAAAACACACGTTTCATTTTTCATGCAACATGAAGAGGTTGTTGTTCCAGAAATGTGCTGTGATAAACCCTTTGGGCTTTAGTTTCATTAAAAAGATTATCTGAACAAAATTAACCGGTTATAAGCGGTTACCGGCATTTCAAAATAACGTTTTCGCTCCGGAACAACTGAATATCACTTTGTTCCCGTTTTCAGTTACGTTCTGCAAAAAATTTAGTTTGTTTTCGTTTTTCATTTTCGTTCCTTGATCCATTTTTAGTCCCATGTATGCTTGGATGTCTAGCTCCTTCCAGTTGTCTTTATAGATGCATCTCCCCTCCAAATTAGTCATGGATATCACTATGTTTTCTGTTGGTTCTGTCAGAAACAACTTGAAGCAGGATTTTATGTCATCAGTCTGTGATATAGCATATTTTGTGAGCCCTGGGGTCATCTTGATGACCTTTTCAGCAGGCAACCTGCCTCGCCTCACGGGTGGGGATGAAGATCAGGACAAATTCCCATTCTTCGACCAGATTGCATGACTTTAAATGAAGTGGTAAAAAGCCAGGTTCAGGACTCATGGAATATACTGTAGATATAAGTGACTTAGCATTGTATTCATGTAAATGATTTTGTTCAAATAAATAAAACTAGTTTCAGCCATGCAATTGTTAGGCAAGACTAAAATGGATGAGTATTAATTACTTTAAATTGACTAATAATTGGTAGAGACTGGCGGAATGCCGTAGGATGGAGTCACGAGGAAGAACCTCGTCTTGTAGTGACTTGGAGGCCAACCTAATGATGAAGATATGGCGGGTGGGGGCTAAGGGAAAATGTTCTTACACCAGACTACAGTTTAGTTGCCAGATGGTCTTTATTTATCTCTGAGATTGCAAGGGAGTCAAAATAAGGCCAACTCCAACAAGGCTGAACTATATTTGTTTATAAAATTTGCAGGTTGATGGCCATCAAAGAATTTGCTGAGAAGTCCCAGCCTTATCATAGGGAGGACACACTGTGCCAACAAGTCAAGTCTTTTTTATTTTTATAGCGCTTCACAACACACATCTTTCAAAGCAGCTTTACAGAAAAACATTATCAGAAAATGAAACTGTAATATCTATAATGTCGTAGAGTCATCATTGTGTAGTTTGATTAAATATGATTGGAAATTGTGTATAGAAGTCCATTGTAATAGACTGAAGTGATGTCTGGCTGGCACAGGCTGCATTTAGTCGTCATCACTCAGATACACGTAGCAGTGGAGTCCGATTCCAAGCAGGAACAGAGCTGGATCTGGCCGGCTCAGGTGACCTCAGTATATGAATCCCGATGTTGAGACAGGGAAACAAACAGAATAATATTAGCATAGATGCCATTCAATTTCAGCAACAGAGAGCATGTGTCGTAACTTAGCAATGTTACAAAGTTATGAAAATATACTGTATAATAAAGACAGTGCTAATTCAGAATTATCCAATGCAAATGATTTGCTGGCCAAGTCACAGTCGATGATACGTGTCTAATTTTAAAGTGTGTGGTCGATTGATAGAAGCATTTGTACTTCATATCTAGCCACTTCTCATACGTTTTGCATTGTTATTAGTGATGCGTTGAAAACCAGGGGCCCTCTGGTTTGCAACCATGCCAACAACAATCAAATGGTTCAATTTATTTGTAGGTGGACATTTTGAAATTTGGGTGGCAATTGTGCTAGCAATTATTAATTAAATCATCGAAGAGTGACTGTAGCCAAACTTTCTGGATTCATGGGCATCTTAATCACCCTTCCACTCATTAGCTCAAATGGGCTGATGCCCATGGCTTTATTTTTTTAGTTGCTCTCAACATAGTCAGCTCTGTGGTCAAAGCATCAGTTCACCTCTTTTGGTGCTCTGTCATCTGCTTAGCATTTATTAAGGGTGCTGTTCACACCTTTGATCATCTATGATCTCTGTGGTCTGTCAGGGTTGTGAAATTTCTGCCTGATGTTTAGCATTTCACACACACATCTTTCATTGTCTACACAGTAAAATGGTTCCCCTGATCAGATTTAATTTGTATTGGTGCTTCTTATTGAGAGATGATTTGGTTCGCCCTCACCAGTGCCACTGTCTTTACAGCATTGATGAATGGCAAAAAGCAAACGTCTACCCCCTTTTTGGCACTGATAAGTGAACCAATGAAATCCAATTGCAAGAATTTTTCAGGGCCTGTAAGGTTCTTTGGTTGGCAGTGTCATTACAAATGTACATTTATAGTATATACATACAGTGGTGTGAAAAAGTGTTTGCCCCCTTCCTGATTTCTTATTTTTTTGCATGTTTGTCACACTTAAATGTTTCAGATCATCAAACAAGTTTAAATATTAGTCAAAGATAACACAAGTAAACACAAAATGCAGTTTTTAAATGAAGGTTGTTATTATTAAGGGAAAACAAAATCCAAACCTACATGGCCCTGTGTGAAAAAGTGTTTGCCCCCTAAACCTAATAACTGGTTGGGCCACCCTTAGCAGCAACAACTGCAATCAAGCGTTTGCGATAACTTGCAATGAGTCTTTTACAGCGCTGTGGAGGAATTCTGGCCCACTCATCTTTGCAGAATTGTTGTAATTCAGCCACATTGGAGGGTTTTCGAGCATGAACTGCCTTTTTAAGGTCATGCCACAGCATCTCAATAGGATTCAGGTCAGGACTTTGACTAGGCCACTCCAAAGTCTTCATTTTGTTTTTCTTCAGCCATTCAGAGGTGGACTTGCTGGTGTGTTTTGGATCATTGTCCTGCTGCAGAACCCAAGTTCGCTTCAGCTTGAGGTCACGAACAGATGGCCGGACATTCTCCTTCAGGATTTTTTGGTAGACAGCAGAATTCATGGTTCCATTTATCACAGCAAGTCTTCCAGGTCCTGAAGCAGCAAAACAGCCCCAGACCATCACACTACCACCACCATATTTTACTGTTGGTATGATGTTCTTTTTCTGAAATGCGGTGTTACTTTTACACCAGATGTAATGGGACACACACCTTCCAAAAAGTTCAACTTTTGTCTCGTCAGTCCACAGAGTATTTTCCCAAAAGTCTTGGGGATCATCAAGATGTTTTCTGGCAAAAATGAGACGAGCCTTAATGTTCTTTTTGCTCAGCAGTGGTTTTCGTCTTGGAACTCTGCCATGCAGGCCATTTTTGCCCAGTCTCTTTCTTATGGTGGAGTCATGAACACTGACCTTAACTGAGGCAAGTGAGGCCTGCAGTTCTTTGGATGTTGTTGTGGGGTCTTTTGTGACCTCTTGGATGAGTCGTCGCTGCGCTCTTGGGGTAATTTTGGTCGGCCGGCCACTCCTGGGAAGGTTCACCACTGTTCCATGTTTTCGCCATTTGTGGATAATGGCTCTCACTGTGGTTCTCTGGAGTCCCAAAGCTTTAGAAATGGCTTTATAACCTTTTCCAGACTGATAGATCTCAATTACTTTCTTTCTCATTTGTTCCTGAATTTCTTTGGATCTCGGCATGATGTCTAGCTTTTGAAGATCTTTGGGTCTACTTCACTTTGTCAGGCAGGTCCTATTTAAGTGATTTCTTGATTGAGAACAGGTGTGGCAGTAATCAGGCCTGGGTGTGGCTAGAGAAATTGAACTCAGGTGTGATAAACCACAGTTAAGTTATGTTTTAACAGGTGGGGCAAACACTTTTTCACACAGGGCCATGTAGGTTTGGATTTTGTTTTCCCTTAATAATAACAACCTTCATTTAAAAACTGCATTTTGTGTTTACTTGTGTTATCTTTGACTAATATTTAAACTTGTTTGATGATCTGAAACATTTAAGTGTGACAAACATGCAAAAAAATAAGAAATCAGGAAGGGGGCAAACACTTTTTCACACCACTGTACATCTGCATGCCATGCATCACCTTTCACCATCTGTGGCCATGCTTGGCTATAATAATATAACGCATATTATAATGTGATTATAATACAATTATATTATATTAAAATAGTATAAATTAAAATAATTGTATTACTGGTCTCTGGAGATTTGTCATCTTGCTGATCTTTGAGAATATATGTCTTTGATTTGGGCCTGTATCAGATACATGAGAATGTGCATTGTGTGCACAGCAACGGGTTAGGCTGAAAGCCTTTGATGGACGTGCTGCTGTTTAGAGGTCGACTGATAGTGGATTTTACCGATACCGATAACTAAATTGGGCAGTACCTGCAGATAACTGATTAATCAACCGATAGTTTTTAAAATTGATACTGAATGAAAAAAAAATAACACTCAGAGTAAAATAGTGCTGAACTTTATTACAAAAATAAACTGTACTGACTGAACCATGGAAATGTATTGTACTTTTTTTAATGAAATAAATATATAAATATTAATATATATATATATATGAACTAATATTCAAATGTTAAAGTCAGCTGAATTTTTTAATTGACGTTGTTTCTTTAGTCCACAAGAGGGTGCAATAAACACAAACCATTCGGCACCATTATATTATTGCAAAGAACATTCCTGGCTATTAAAAAAAGAGCATTTCATTTCCAACTAATGTGCATAAAATAAATAAAAAGTTTCAGTCGGTCCATATTCTCAAATATTACGTCAAAATTAAAATGAGGGGGGAAACGCTTCAGTAGACAGTTGACATGGTGTTACACTTGCACTGATTCCTACTCCAGACTCAAGCTTCATAATAACAGTGAAATACCACATTGTGTTTTATTCAGTACAGTATGTAGAGTAGCAATATTCACAGATAGCAGAGGTATTCGGCTGAACTCAGTGGTGAAGCGGCTCAGACTATGAGCACAGGTCAGGGGGTGTTCAATCAGATGAAACACAACAGACTGGAACCGAAAGCGAGGATCTCGAGACACACAAGTTGAACATCTTTCCTGACAAAGCATTTAAACAACTCATTGCTTAATCTGAGAAATGCTTATAAGAGAGCAAGACGCAACGGCCAAAGACCTCCACCAACTGTAAGGGGCTGTTCACGACGAACGCTTTTGCAACCATCCATTTGTTTTTCTATGTAAACGCGCGCTAGACGAACATCTTTGTTCCCCTTTGTTTTTAGATGATGTGCCTAATTAAAAAGAACTTTAAAAGCATATTGAGACACCTGCTTTCTGTTAAACTGTATTTGGTGCGCTGTGTCTCGCCTTTATATGGGCAAGAATGTGATCGATCTGAAGTCATCATATTACAGTGAGGATAAAAACATTGAATTGAAATCAGATGCGTTTCTGATTTGTTTATACGTTTCTCTCGGCTGCATGAAGATATTAATTTGCTTTCTCACGTCATTAGCTTTAAATATGCGACTTAGCTGGCTAACGAATGCGTAAACGTGACCAGCTGGATATAAACTAATGCAAATAGATGGTAATAGATGGGAACAATCGTGACATTTAAACATTTGGGTAGGACTTGCGTGTATTTTTGTCACATTGTTCTAACCGTTTGAGGTTACCTTTAATGTTAGCATCCTCTCAGTTGGCAAACATACTGCTGTTCTCTACTAATGCAGCATCTAGTCAACAAATTAATTACTTTATAATGATATGACATGTACTGTAGTGTACTGTATACATACCTTTTCGTTGTTGATGTTTTAAATCCGCATCTGAAGTGTTTCGCATCATGTAGTCTCATGTGTCAAAACAAACAGCACAAGGCATCAGTGAAGTGATAGGTTTTATTTCACCTCTAGAGGACGCTCTCAAACTGTATAACGACAGCGGACCCTTCCCAGCCACTCCAGCACCGGATTTTTGCCGATAACCGATAGTTCCATAAATCTGTTATCGGTGCCGATTAATCGGCAAAACTGATATATCGGTCGACCTCTATTGTTGTTTACACCCAATGAACTGCAGGCGCATACTGACATGGGTCAAATTTCTGCTCAAGCTGCAGAGCTTTTGCAATTACAATATGGAACTGAATGCAATTTTCTAATTTTCTTGAGTTAAGATGTCACTAGGTGTATTCTCATGTGAATCTTGAATATGAAAGGTTTCGGGCGGGCTGGGCAGAATCAGGACAGATGCAAGGTGCAAAGAGTGTTCTTGAATTTTAAAGGCCTAATCAAGTTCTTCAGTCTTTTTAAAGTTACTGAAGGTTAATGCTAATTGTGTAAAATTACTGGTAGTCACATGGAATTTTGTACTCCATATGGTTTAACTGCTATATGGTAAATAGCACAGTGTGCCATATCAGAGACCAACATATCCGACATAGTCACACATTCAGCTTGAAACTGATGAATAATTTCAAGAGAAACATGATTACAGTTCTTTCAGATTTACACAAGACGAAAAGTCTAGAATGCCCGAAGCATTTACAACCTCTAACCTAAGTGTTTCTTGTAAAACTTACAGCAGAAACAGTCGTGTTTCCAGAAATAACCTGCATTATCCTATGTGTTCATGCAGTATCATCACGTGTGTTCTATGATAACAACAGTGTTTAGCACACTTGTAAATTTGAAAATAGGTTGTTATAGTACTCTTTACTGAGTGATATTTCTTTTTTTACAATACCTTGTTTTGCCAAGCCTTGCTTTTCATATGCAAACACATCGACTTGTGATGTTTTTAATTCTCAATCGATACTTTTCCAGTTGTTTACAGTTGCTACCGTTTGCTCATTCTTTTGAAATGTTGCGAGTTCATAAACAATAGTGACGGTGTTCATTGAATTTAGAATTAAAGTTCCAATTGCAATCCTCCCTTGAGTTCCATGTTATCTCCAATTTAAGTTTAATATTTTGTCGCTTGGGCGAACCAAGAGATCGTTAATTTGCAGAGCAAGAGGTTTCGTTCCTCGTAAACTGCCGCTATCACTTCCCTGATACACATGTGGTTTTGTCTAATAATTCTTAAGCCACACTGGACTTAACATAATCTACTAAAGGCAAGAATTTCAGAATAAGAATAGAATCAAGCAAAAATTGCCAAACTGAGTAAAATTGCATGATTATTTAATGCAGTAAATGTTTAAGAGACAAATAACATCAAACAGATAAATTCAAGTTTATGACAGTGTCAATCAAAGAGTCCAGAATAATGGCAGATAGTCAAAGAATTATACAAAACCAATGGAAAAACAACTTTGAATATCTTTGATGTTTTTGATGTCGTTAAGGAAAAGCTCATGAGCACACATTTTAGCATAATTACTGATGTCCTCATTTAAAAATGCGTTCCATGAATGCTCTACTTTCATAACCCACAAAGACAAAAACTCCTTTTCCACTAAATTCCCAATTTCATTACAAACTCAATGGGACAATTTAACTGTTCATGAGATGGACAGCCTGAAGGAAAAAACTGTTCCTGTGTCTGACGGTTCTGGTGCTCAGAGCTCTGAAGCGTCGGCCAGAAGGCAACAGTTCAAAAGGTAGTGGGCAGGGTGAGTGGGGTCCAGAGTGATTTTTCCAGCCTTTTTCCTCACTCTGGAAGTGTATAGTTCTTGAAGGGGGGGGCAGGGGGCAACCAATAATCCTCTCAGCAGTCCGAACTGTCCTTTGTAGTCTTCTGATGTCTGATTTCGTAGCTGAACCAAACCAGACAGTTATTGAAGTGCAGAGGACAGACTCAATGACAGCTGAGTAGAACTGTATCAGCAGCGCCTGTGGCAGGTTGAACTTCCTCAACTGGCAAAGGAAGTACAACCTCTGCTGGGCCTTTTTCACAATGGAGTCAATGTGTGTCTCCCACTTCAGGTCCTGTGAGATGGTAGTGCCCAGGAACCTGAATGACTCCACTGCTGCCACAGTGCTGTTTAGAATGGTGAGGGGGTTAGTGTTGGGGTGTTTCTCCTAATGTCCACAATCATCTCCACTGTTTTGAGCATGTTCAACTCAAGGTTGTTTTGACTGCACCAGACAGCCAGCTGTTCAACCTCCCTTCTGTATGCAGACTCATCGTCATCTCGGATGAGGTCGATGACAGTGGTGTCGTCTGCAAACTTCAGGAGCTTGACAGAGGGGTCCTTGGCGATGCAGTCATTGGTGTAGAGGGAGAAGAGTAGTGGGGAGAGCACACATCCCTGGGGGGCACCCGTGATGATTGTACAGGTGCTGGAAGTGAGTTTCCCCTGTCTCACAAGCTGCTGCCTGTCCGTCAGAAAGCTGGTGATCCACTAACAGATAGACATTGTAACAGAGAGTTGGTGTAATTTATTCTGGAGTATAGCTGGGATGATGGTGTTGAAAGATGAACTGAAGTCCACAAAAAGGATCCTTGCATATGTCCCTGGTCTGTCCAGATGTTGCAGGATATGACGCAATCCCATGTTGACTGCATCATCCACAGACCTGTTTGCTCGATAAGCAAATTGAAGGGGATCTAGAAAGGGTCCAGTGATGTTCTTCAGGTGGGCCAACACCAGTCTCTCAAATGATTTCATGACCACAGACGTCAGGGCGACAGGTCTGTAGTCATTAAGTCCTGTGATTTTTGGTTTCTTTGGGATGGGGATAATTGTGGAACGTTTGAAGCAGCATGGGACTTCACACTGCTCCAGTGATCTATTGAAGATCTGTGTGAAGATGGGGGCCAGCTGGTTAGCACAGGATCTAAGCCATACAGGTGGAACGCCATCTGGGCCCTGTGCTTTCCTTATCCTTTGTTGTCGAAAGACGCGGCTCACATCATCTTCACAGATCTTAAGTGCAGGTTAAGTAGCAGGAGGGGGAGGAGGGGGTTGCAGGAGGTGTTGGTGTTTGTGTGAAGTGAAGGTCAGAGTGGGTGTGGGGTGTGAGATTGGGCCTTTCAAATCTACAGTAGAACACATTCAGGTCGTCAGCCAGTTGTTGGTTCCCTACAGGGTTGGGGGCAGGAGTCCTGTAATTCGTAAGTTATTTCATGCCACTCCACACTGATGCAGGGTCGTTAGCTGAAAACTTGTTTTTCAGCTTCTCAGAGTATCTTATTTTAGCCGCTCTGATTCCCTTATTCAGTGTGTTCCTGGCCTGATTGTACAAGACTTTATCCCCACTTCTGTAAGCATCCTCTTTGGCCTGACGAAGCTGCCTGAGCTCTGCTGTAAACCATGTTTTGTCATTGTTGAATGTTAAATAAGTCCTAGTAGGAATGCACATATCCTCACAGAAACTGATATGTGATGTAACAGTATCAGTGAGCTCGTCCAGATTGGTGTCTGCAGCCTCAAAAACACTCCAATCAGTGCAGTCAAAGCAGGTTTGTAATTCCAGCTCTGCTTCATTGGTCCATCTTTTTACAGTCCTTACTACAGGCTTAGCAGATTTTAATTTCTGTCTGTAGGTTGGAAGAAGATGAACCAGACAGTGATCAGAGAGTCCCAAAGCTGCTCTAGGGACAGAGCGATATGCATCCTTTATTGTTGTGTAACAATGATCCAGTATGTTCCTGTCTCTGGTGGGGCATGTGATGTGCTGTTTGTATTTGGGCAGTTCACGTGTGAGGTTTGCTTTGTTAAAATCCCCAAGAATAATAATAACTGAGTCCGGGTATTGTTGTTCTGTGTCTGTGATTTGGCCAGCTGTTGCAGTGCTGTGTTCACACACGCGTTTGGCGTGATATACACACTCGCCAGAATAAACGAGGAAAACTCCCGCGGCGAGTAGAAAGGCTTACAGTTAATAAAGAGTGCTTCCAAATTAGGACAGCACATCTTCTTTAACGTTGTTACATCTGTACACCAACTTTCATTGATGTACAAGCATGTTCCACCGCCTCTCGTTTTCCCCGTTAACTCCGTGATGCGATCCGCTCTGAACAGCTGGAAGCCCGGCAGATGTAACGCGCTGTCCGGAATGGCTTCACTCAGCCAGGTTTCTGTGAAGCACAATGCAGCAGAATTTGAAAAGTCCTTGTCTGTGCAGGTGAGAAGAATGTAGTTCGTCCGTTTTGTTAGGGAGAGAGCGGAGATTTGCTAGATGAATGCTCGGCAGCGTTGTTCGAATGCCGCGCCGACAGAGCTTGACCAGTGCACTGGCTCATCTCCCTCGCCTGCGTCTCATAGCGCGTTTAAACAACACAGCCGCGCCTCTGACTAAAATGTCAAACAAAACTATATAATATTCAAAATCCGGGAAAAGATTGACTGGTGTATGCTGTCGAATGTTCAGCAGTTCGTCTTTGGTAAAACTGACTGAAAAAAAATGACTAAACACAGGACAAACAAACAAAAATAACAAAACAATAGAAGCGCTCCACACCGAGGCGGCCATCCGCGGCGCCATCATGATGTTTATCGCCATTAAGATCAAAATCATGTAAATTAGTCTGTAATGTTTGCTTAAAGTTCTCAATAGATTCCAGACCCCTTTGGTGAAACTCATCAAAAGTCAGTTTTAAATCCGAATGCTTGAATAAATCTTTTATAATTTTATAAGTAGTTGTTTATGCGTTTTATTAATCGTTCTTTTTTTTTATATACATTTTCTTTAAAAAATGTTTTAAGATCTGAATAACATTTAGATTTATGTTCACATTTACCTTTATATTCTATCAATGAAAACTTTTTATGTAATAGTTCTGGGATACGTTTTGTGTAGCAATGTTGTAGTAACGCTGGGTTAACTTTGTCCTCTTTATTGGTCAATACATAGTTTATCTTTGCTACCAATTGTTTGGGACACTAAATTATATTCTTTTTTTCTTCTATTTTTTTCACCCCACCGAGAGCGAAAACCACATTATAGCGACCACGAGGAGGTTACCCCATGTGACTCTACCCTCCCTAGCAACCGGGCCAATTTGGTTGCTTAGGAGACCTGGCTGGAGTCACTTAGCACGCCCTGGATTCAAACTCACGACTCCAGGGGTGGTAGTCAGCGTCAGTACTCGCTGAGATACCCAGACCCACACAAAATTATATTCTTTAAGAGGACAATAAGGTAAAAGATTCACAAACGGGACAGATGTTTCCCAGAACTTAGAAAAAACAATAATTGTTTTAATACCATACTTCTGATAAAGCATATTTGCTATATATTTGGCTCGAATCATACAGGGAACATCGTTGGGCTTTGCTAAACATAGGCTATTTGTAGAATATATAAATATTTCTAGATAAGAATTGCTGTTTTCTCCAGTATTTTTAGTAGTTCTACAAAAATGCAATATTCACTATGTATGTGACCATTTTCTCCTGGGTAATAGATATAGATTGACTTCCATTCTAAGTGTCTCACTGGAACACACATTTGTACTTTTTTTAAAATAAAGAAATTAATTATTGTGGTAATCAACATTATGTCACGAATGCTGTCGTCAGTCGAGTTTAACTTGTATTAAACCCGGAATATTCCTTTAAAATTACTTTAGAAAATGACAACATTACATTTTTCACAAATCTGAAGACATGATACTGAATCTCTCTCCCTATTTAATTGAAATCTAGAAAAACATCCAAAAATGCCACTATCATGTAATTTTGATTATTTAGATAAATTGTCCCTTTGTATCTTTTAATGTATTAGTTTTAAAACTCTGAATCACTCAATATCATACAGGCTATTTTTTATATACATGTTTTTGCTGTATAATATTCTTGAACACACCTGAACTTTTCCTGTAACTCATCCACATCACAGCAGAATTACATGTGTGTTGCTCAACAGGTCACAGGTATGATGTGTTGCTATTTCATATAAAGTGAAACTCACACAGGACGCACCTGTTCTTTTAAACATATTTCACTAACAATGATGGAAAGAATCTGTGCTGATCATCAGGTTTATTAATTATCAGTAATGAGGAAGTCAAACATAAGCACACATTTATCTGTCTTCACTTTCAATTTAGAAACAGAGGAGTAATTTGTTGCTATCAAGAAAACATATTAAACATATATATAGAATAAACTCTATTCTGAAGAAAATATAAGTGGTTCAGTGCCACTTACAGTCTCAAAGGAGGAGGAGGTGTTGCTCCAATTGACAGTGAAGTTTTTGGTGTTACTCAGAGGACAGGATATAAGTTTAAGTCCTTTGAACTAATAATGCTTAATGTGACACCGTCAGATATAAATAAAAAATCTCTGTCATCTTTTACCCTTGTTACAGTATATAGATCACCCGGGCCGTATTCTGATTTCCTTGGTGAATTTGCTGATTTTCTGTCTGATCTAGTGGTCTCTGTGGATAGAGATTTAATCGTCTGTGACTTCAACATTCACATAGATAATGAAAATGACACATTGGGATTAGCATTTATCGATATTCTCAACTCTCTTGCAGTCAGACAAAATGTGACAGGACCAACTCATCACCATAATCATACGCTAGATTTAATTCTGTCATATGGAGTTGATGTTGATACTATAGAAATACTGCCGCAGAGCGATGACATCTCAGACCATTACTTTGTCTCTTGTATGCTGCGATCAGCTAATGTTACTCAATCTACCCTATTGTTCAGGTAGAACTATTCTTCCACTAAAGATAGCTTTACTAATAATCTTCCAGAATTGTCTCACATACTCAGGAAGCCAAAAAGTCTAGAAGAACTTGATGTAATAACAGAAAATATACAGTGCATCTGGAAAGTATTCACAGCGTTTCACTTTTTCCACATTTTGTTATGTTACAGCCTTATTCCAAAATGAAATAAATTCATTATTTTCCTCAAAATTCTACAAACAATACCCCATAATGACAATGTGAAAGAAGTTTGTTTGAAATCTTTGCAAATTTATTAAAAATAAAAAACGGAAAAAAATCACATGATGCTGACGAAAGTTGTTGCTGACTTGGAGGATCTCACTGTAATACATCGATTGATTACGGCAATGGAAACAAAATTCTCTGAGTTGGTCACAAGAGTGGCAGATGTTGAGAAACTGATCGATTATCTGGAGTCATCAGAAAGGGAATTATCCGATAATCAGCTAGCAACCAAGATGGAAAGCGTTTTGGAAAAACTGGAAGATCTTGAAAATAGGAGCCGACAAAATAATGTACAAATTGTTGGAATTCCTGAGCATGAAGAAGGCAAAGATATGGTGAAATTCTTAGATGAACTCTTCCCGAGTCTGCTCGACATAATAGGCCATAATCTGGAAATCGAGTGAGCTCACAGAGTCCCGGCTCAAAGATCTGCTGAGGGAGACAGGCCCCGATTAATTCTGGCCAAATTTCTGAGATCATCCGATAAGGATCTCGTGTTGCGCCAGGCGAGGAGCAAAGGTAAGGTTTCTTGGAAGAATCACAATGTTTTCTTGTTCC
This sequence comes from Myxocyprinus asiaticus, assembly GCF_019703515.2. NCBI lineage: Eukaryota > Metazoa > Chordata > Actinopteri > Cypriniformes > Catostomidae > Myxocyprinus > Myxocyprinus asiaticus. The sequence goes on from NC_059373.1 coordinate 554,491, forward strand.
CGGACTATGCGAATTCGACAAGAGAGAAACATGATCAAATCAAGGAATGTAAGAAACTCTTACATCAACGGAAGATCGCTTTTGCACTGATGTTTCCGGCCAAACTGAGAATGGATACTAAGGATGGCCGCAAAATATCTACATGCCCACACAAAGGACGTCTTTTATAAAGTTGACGGACTGAGTAAGTCATGGTGTATTTTTTTTTTTATGCATCCTCCATGTGAATAATACACTCTTGACCATCCGAGGAACCGGGACACCTGTTTTATTTATTTTTGTGCTGGTTCCGCCTAGCGGCTGGAGTTTGTTTTGTGGAATAACACTGCTTCAGGACAGTTGTGGATGAATCTGTTCGTTCTTTGTGCTTATGCCTCCTGTTGGCTGGAGTTTGTTTTTGTGGAGTATTTTCACGAGACATTAGAATGATTACATCATCTGCTGCAATCATAAACAGCCGGCTCACTGAACACCTGTTTATCTGTCCGAGGAAACTGAATGGCTTTATATCGGCTGGAGTTTGTTTAGTGGAGGAACACACTGTAATGACCAAGGTTAGAACTAGACTGTGAGTGCTGAATGTAGGAGAAGGCGGAAGACCCAGTTGCAGAATTGAGAGCTCAGTCAGGGAATACACTAAATGTCTTTTTAATTAGTCCAGAAAGTAATTTCAAAACAATCCATAAAGTAATTCCAAACGGTATATATATAGCGGTGAGCAGTGACTGAGAGTCTTTAAATGGCTTTCTCCTACCCGGTTGTCCTGAGTGGTTTCTCCTATATTAAAGCTCCAGTATGGTCTACCCTGGTCTAATGAAATTCAAATCCTACCCGGTTGTCCTAGGTGGTTGTCCTACCTGGTTGTCCTGAGTGGTTTAAATTCAAACTGAGAGTCTTTAAATGGCTTCCTCCTATATTAAAGCCCCAGTAATGATTTTGGAGGAATTCAGAATACATCAAATAATAACAATTTATTAGTCAGGTAGGATATAAAACATTGTTGCAGAAATTCAAATCAAAGCCAATTTCACATGATCAGAATAAACAAGCATTACTAAAAATAAAAGACAAGTCAAAGACACATACCTGCCAAAACTACATGCAGCGGTACAGCATGGGAGATCTGCTTACGGATTCCCCGAGCTTCATGCCAACTTTCCTTAAATATCCAGACAGAATAAACATTGTGTACCAAATGGTATTATCCTTTGAACAATGAGAATTTGAGGGTGAATGTGTTCTTGACTTCCTGGGGTTTAACCTTGTTAACATACAGGAGATCATTTCAATTGTATGTCAAAGAGGGGGATAGACCTCCAGAATTATGCAGTATTTGGCAAAGACCTTATAACTTTGTTACCATTAGTTTTATCAACATGGGAAAGAGACCATTATACCAGTTGCACAGAGACCTCTTAAATGATATCAAACACATACAGTTGCATTCTTTATTTTCATGGTATTTGTTATATTTTTACATAAAAATCTTGTGTCTTTTGTGTTGGTCCAGAGCTGATGAAGGGGGAGAGAGAAGGGGGGCAGCAAGGTGATTTGCAATTTATCACACGTGGTGATATTCAGGTGTAGATTTCAGCTTTTGTGAGAGAGTTCTATGACGTTGACTCTCGCAGAGTTCTTTGACTTTTACCGGAAATGGCGCCTTTTGGTCGTAGACATTCTGGTGCCAGCCTTACACACTCACAGAAAATGAGGCACAGGTGAGAACAATAACACATGATACATGGCGGGAAACTGAAATGAAACACAATAAGGGCCTCTAGTGGCCAAAACTAGTCCATACAAATAACACACACCTTCGAGACAGTTCTGTGAATGAATCTACACGTTCTTTGTGTTTATTCTGCCTATTGGCTGGAGTTTGTTTTACAAAGTATTTTCTGTTATGTAATTTTGCCTCACAAAATTTGTGCAGAAGCACCGGACTTCAGCAATCCGATGGCAAAGTGGTCTTGTAGGCGTACATGGACTCTTTGTGTTTAGAGGGATTGACGGTGGTTGGCGCTGTCGTGCGTGGGATTAAAGCGCATGTTTTTATTTTTTCTGTTTGTTTGGTTCTGGGGAATGTTCAGGTTTTGATTTTAGCAACAATGTTGGAATGTGGTCTATATAATCTTGTTTTTGACAGATGATCTATTTTTTTCTTATGTGTCAAAATGTCAAATGTTAATATGAGCGGATTATCTCTCTCCACATGGAATGTGAATGGGTTGGGGCACCCCATAAAAAGAAGGAAGGTTATTTCTCTTCTTAAGTGTAAGAAATATGATATAGTGTTTCTTCAAGAAACACATCTTTCTCTGCAGGAAGCTGAAAAATTTGGGAAGATATGGGGTGGACATGTTTTCTTTAGTGCTGACTCAAGTAAGAGCAAGGGAGTCATTACACTGATAAGTAAACATCTACAATTCAAATGTCTCAGACAGATTAAAGATAAATTTGGAAGAGTCATTATTGTTTTAGCTGAAATTCAGGGGCAAAGTCTTATTTTGGCTAATATTTATGCACCTAACATTGAGGGCATCAGGGCTTTTTTATAGATCTTGAAGGGACGCTGCAAACCGCTGGCACCCCTCATGACATAAAATTGGGAGGAGACTTTAATCTATTGATGGACCTTGATCATAGTGAAGCAAAAGTGTGTAAACCCCCTAGAGCAACACTGACGCTTTACAAGATGTGTAAAAATCTTGGTCTTATGGATATTTGGAGACTTTTGAACCCATCTGGTAGGGACTATAAATGTTTTTCATCAGTCCATAAGATTTACTCTAGAATAGATTTATATATAAGTCCTTCATTTCATCTGTCGTTGATTGCTCAATTGGAAACATTTTGTCTTAGATCACGCCCTGGTGAGTTTAGACGATGGAAAGAATCTGTGCTGATCAACAGGTTTATTAATTATCAGTAATGAGGAAGTCAAGCTCATTAATGTTCCCTGATAAGCTGTTCTTAAAGCACATATGATGTGTTTTTCTGTCTTCCCTTTGAATTTGGAAGAAATCTTGAATCTTGAATCAGGAGTAATCTGTTGCTGTCAAGAAACCATGTTTAGCATTAATGAACTAAATATTAATAGAGTAATCTAGATTCTGAGAAAATATAAGTGGTTCACTGCCCATTACAGTCTCAATATTCTGCTCTGTAGATTTAATTCCAGTCCCTCTTCGATGTAAGTCTACATGATTTTTACCCGTTTTATTGTCCGCCAGATGAGAATCGAGCGCACGTGTTGAGGTGCTGAGTTAAAGTTTAAATCTGGTTCCTCATCTCCATGTGTGAGCTATAATAATAGAACCGATTAGACTGAACTTTGCAATTGTGCAGAGTACAGAGCCAATAAATACAATAAATTCTAATCTAATCTAATGCATTATTTTAGCTCACACATACAGATGAGATAATAATAGTGGTTGTTTCTGCAAAAACAGTGAATTAGAGACCACTGCAGGAAAGACCAATACAGATATTTGTGTATTCAAATGTAGGTGACGATTACACTTCTTTGTGTGTGTTTTTGGGACTGATTTTAGGGCTTGGCCTCTTGGATTTGTTCTGAAGCAACACAGTGAGAACAGAGAGGGAATTCTGGGAATGCTGCTCATTTAAAAAAACAGTGTGTCATACTGGCACAAAGAACTGATGTTTTAGGATTGTGGTGATGGGGGCATGGCTGAGCGATGTGTGTGAGTGCGGTAAGGATTGACACCTGTGGGAAATCACCTCTAACAGCTGTTTGTGTTTGCAGTGAGAGCGGAGAGGGATAAGAAGGGCAGTACAGACCCCCAGAGGGAGATGCACGGAGCTATGTGTGTCTGTGTTAACGTGACTGCTGAAAAGCAAATCATTGTGTATTTATTTGTTGAGTTGAAAAGCATTGTAAATAAAAGATTTACGTCGACTGTTTACCTGGCCTTCGCTTCCTCCATGATAAGCAAGAGACCTATAACAAGGATCTTTAAAAGATGTAACACCAATGTATCCATTATGTCAGAATACTTCAGCATTTTTTTGGTCTTGTTGTTTGAACTTAATATCCATGGAGCAGCACACAAAACGTACTGTAACTCAAACCAGCCACAGCAAAATTCATTTTCATTTACAAATACAGCTAATAAAAAATAGAGCTGACACACATTTACAAATGAAGATATTTTGATGGAGATCTGATGTGAATATTCCCATACAAGTCAATGGGGTCCAAAAAAGCACATAAAGGTATCGTAAAAGTAATCCATAAGACTCCAGTTTTATAATCCATGTCTTCAGAAGTGATATGATTGGTGTGGGTGAGAAACAGATCAATATTTAAGTCCTTTTTACTATAAATCTCCACTTTCACTTTCTTCTTTTGTTTTTGGTCATTCACATTCTTTGTGCATATCGCCACCTGCTGGGCAGAGAAGAGAATTCAAGGTAAAAAAGGACTTAAATATTGATCTGTTTCTCACCCGCACATATCATATCACTTCAGAAGACATGGATTAAACCACTGGAGTCTTATGGATTACTTTTATGCTGCCTTTATGTGCTTTTTGGAGCTTAAAAGTTCTAGTCACCATTCACTTGCATTGTATGGACCTACAGAGCTGAAATATTCTTCTATAAATCTTCATTTGTGTTCTGCAGAAGAAAGAAAGACACATCTGGGATGGCATGAGGGTGAGTAAATGATGACAGAATTTTCATTTTTGGGTGAACTATCCCTTTAACATAAATGACAGTTTTATTAAACACTATTATTATTTATTAAACATATTTACATTATATATACTGCATACATACAATAAATTGTACTAATATTTGCCACTATTAGACAGATACGATTAAAGGGTTACTATTTTAGTTCACTCCTGCATTTGACGTGAAGCTGTAGTATCGTTAATTGTCATTTATCAAGATATTATCAAAGAGGTTTACTGTATCTCGCAAGATTAATTTAAATAATTAAATCTATAAGTATATACAGTGGGGAAAAAAGGACCGTCAGTGATGGGCAGAGCTGCTATGGCTTGTGAATATGTGTAGTTGTCCGTATAACTAGAAATAAACATTGTTAAACCCCTTCTCTTTGTATCAGAAGAAGGAACATTTCTGTGTCTCGGTGTGTGATGGATATTATTCATGGTTGTAACAAAGTTCTTAGGATGGGGTGCAAAGACGAAACGGGAGACGGTGAAATTAAACTCAAAAGAATTGATTTTTTACAATAAATTCACACAGTTCGCTTTTTAGTGCGACGCACCACACACTCCTTCAGTGTGTGTCTGTGGGTAGCTCTCTCTCCCTCACTGGTGTCTGGCTCACTCTTAAAAGCCTGTCTCCACTCTCACTGCAATGAAAAACAGCTGTTAGAAACAATCATTGCCAGGTGATGATCCTTACCATTCTCATCTCATGATCTCGCACTCCATTCACAAACCGGTGCTTAACCACACCCCCACCACCACAACGGTCATCGCTGAAACTCAAAAACTAAGTGCCCCACTTCTGACTAAATCTATAAGTGACTGTGTGTGAGTCCTGTGCATTTCCTCTTTCAGTTCCCGGCAACTGAATTTATTTTAAACCTCAGATTATTTATCACACTGACAATGAACATTCTCCTCTCGAGGCTCCAGATGGCGACTAAATGGTCATTAGTATTTTTTTTAGAAACTTTATTACATCTAATCATTGTAATGAGGAGCGTGGTTTTACCTGTGATTACCACGATATTACAAATACCATAGTTAAACTATAGATATTATGCAGGAACTGTGGTCAATTTTCATAAGGGCAAGTACAAAGAGAATTTAATAAAAGGGCTTTAAATCCTGGACCCCATGAATTACAGAAGAATCTATGACTTTTTCTCTTTTGTATATGTGTTTAATTTTATTGAACTTTAACTGAAGTAATTAAGAGGCTGATGAGAGGAAAACAGTATCAGTTCTAGAGTCCTACTGTCAGAATGTTTGAACATAAACATACATAAATTAGATGTTAGTGTTTTACAGAGTGTATTGTTGTTATTATCAGTAAATTCACATCTGCATTCTAACTCAAAATCAATGCTTTACTGTCAAGTGTGCATTTATATGTGATAAAAAAATCAATAAATGCAATATTAATATTGTTAACTGTATTTGTGATCAATAAAATCACTATTGTTATTGGATCCTGTCCTTTAATTGTTTTCAATTTTAAAACCCACCAGTGCTGCCAAATCAGGTGCTGCTGCCACCATCTGTAGAACTTAGTGGCATTAATGTGTAACCGGTCCTGCTCGACCCGCTCAGAGTGGGATTTGAACCAGAGTCTCCGGTGTGGGAGGCGGGCACGCTAACAAGGAGCCTAAAAGCTACAGCCCCTAGCATCAGTCGCTAGTGCACCTCTTGAGGCCAAGGGAGTGAGGTTTACACAGCACGTACCAGCTGGCTACCATTACAAGTGCTCTTCCTCCTCCGAAGTCTCGGGCCAAGTCTTCCTTAACAACGGCCTTTGCTTGGGAGAGCAGGCTGGTCCTTCTCCGCTTCAGCGCTCTCTTGCGGGTAGCCATCCTACTGCTGCCACCAAATGTGATGCAGAAGGTCTTCGTGAATCCACCTCTGTCACAAAACTGGTTCAAAACTGGATCCACTAGGACCAAACAAATGATGGCATACATAAGTACAACATATACTTATAAATACACCAATAATAATACTATATACTGCCATAACACCATTCATAAACAAACATAACCATAAACAATATACCTGACCAGTTTCCTGTTTGTTTTCCAGGTGTACAGTATTTACCCCTGGTACCCTACAAGACAACATACATGGATTCATCGGCTTCCAGCTGCACCGCAAGTACACTGTAATGGGCGAGTGTGATATGACCGGATACTGCAGGCAGGGAATGTAATAAATGTAATGTCCATGCGCTATCGGAATCGCATGTGCACCCACTTCTCCGATAGCTCAAACAGCAGAAGATGGAAATGTAGCGTGGATGAGGTGAGTGTATGTGCTGCCAGTGCTGCCGTTCACAGTGGTGACGATCACTTCGTCACAATAAGTTTATTGCAAAATACTTGATTATGTCATGTGCAATGCTTCATGGGAGTGGGCAGTCACTGCTGAGCTCGTTTGTTGCAATCAATTGGTGCACATTTTCTTTTCAGGATCTTCTTTTCAGGATTTTTTAAAATAAAAGTTTAAATAATGTGGACTGATGTCTTCAACAGAAGCAGAGCTCACGGTAGGTCCAGCGGCAGGGCCAGAAGGGTGGCACGGGGTGGCAACTGACACCCTAAAAATGAGCTTTGCCACCGCAAGTTGACCCTGCTCTCGTCCTGGAGATGGTGTGCAATGGCTTAAGCCATTCGTGTTGCTCACGGTCCATAACAACGTTCCGGCACCAACCCCCCCCCTCACTAATGAAACCTCTGAATCACACTTGTCACTAATTATTCAAACGTGATTACTTTCTGGTTTCAACACAGGACGAGAACCCTTATCTCTGACACTACAAACACAACGCACGATCGGCCGCATAACAGGAGACAGTAAACACTCTTGAACTGATGCAGAAATGTATAATGGGAGATGCCACTTGTCAAGGTACTAGATGGCAACATGCCAACTTCCAATATGATCATGTTGTTAGAAACACGAATCCTAAAACCAGTTCAGTGATCACCAACAACAAATCAAGAGAGAATGATCACTTTTGGGTGAACTATCCCTTTAACGTCTACATGTACACACACACACACACACACATGCAGAAACATTCTGTCTCTCTCCTCCAGATGTATCAGTGTTTAAGAGAGGAGCAATACTTCCCTCTACTGACAGATCTACAAACTTATCACCACTTCCATCCTAGTCCAAAAACTATTGTTTATTTATTATTATTGAAACTACGCTGCAAAAAAGACACGTGAAATGAACTTAAATAGAGTCTTCTGAAATCTCTATTGTCTTTAGGCTGTTTGTTCCTTTTTTCTATTTTACATGCAGTATATATAATTATATAATATATAAAAGTCATTTTTATTACTTTCACATTATTTCCATTCCGTAACTCCATCCACACTTAGAGATACCCATCAAGAAGTTCACTAGCTCCTGTGTCACGCACCAGATCCATTATTGGCCATCACAGAGTCTCATCCAATGTCAACTGTAACCTGTCTGATATCCACTGATTGCATCCCTCCTTCTGCATATCGTATAGACTCAAATCCACCCCCCAACCAAAAACAAGGCAGAAATATAAAAGATATGTGCAGATATTGTGCAGGTCTACCAATCTGACTGTGGCCTCATACTGAGAACAAACACAGAACAAAGTTGAAGTTCAGAGGTCAATGAATGGATCACCAATGGAGCAAGATGGGTAAGAAATAGTGTTGTACTGATACTACAGAAAAAATACGAAATATGCTATTGAACACACTCCTTTAGCCTATTAAAATGTTACATTTCAACGTAAATAATAAATTATTATTATTAACAGCATGTTTCCTTTGAGTGTTTCTTAATTAAGCGAGCATTGCTTTAAGTTTTATAACCCTTTTGTTACCTTCGGGACATTTTTGTCTTTTTCATTTTTGTTTTTTGATCATTTTGTCTGTTAATGTCAACGGTATACATTTTGCCAAAGGTGTGTATTTTTTGGGGAATTTTGACATTTCAATCTCAGTTCCTATAATACATCTATAATACACTGTGTACACAAAATAGTTACACTCAGGACCTTCAGGACAAAAATGTCCCCATTGAAACCCATTAAAACTGCAATATTTGATCCCAGTGCCATTAAAGCATAAAATCATGAATTCTATGATGTTATGTTTTCATTCCGGAGCCCTGGCTTCAACATTTACATTTTTAATATTTTCCACCAGATGGCGCCATTTTCCTCATGTTTAGCCTATGGAGCAAATACATGCTTTTCCCCTATTTTCTGTATTATAGAGCACTGCAGGACAACTGAATACATGATGCAGATAAAATTGTGTGTGTTGGTATGGATGTCAGAGTGTGTTTTGTATGTGTGTATTGAGAAATGTGTGTGTGTGTGTGTGTGAAAAACAACAGTGGCATTATGTAAACAAACTGGCATTTAAAGGGTTAAAATCCTGAAAATGAATGAATATTTGGTAGTTATGTTCAGGACTGATGTTGATTAAAAAATCTAAGTCAGTGAAAGTGGAAAATAATATTAATATATAATATTTTTTGGCAGTTTTTTTGATGCAGACATTTTTTTGTCCTCTAAGGTCCTGAGTGTGTTTTTTGTTTTTTTAAATCTGACTGCACAAAAAATAATAATGCATCAAAATCAGTGTTGTTGCTAATCACTGACATATCCCAGACTGTGTCTATTCAAATAAATCCACACTTCAATCAATTCAACATCCCACTGCATTTTCTTAATCAAAAGAAAGTGCTTCAGTAAAGATCCTCACAGCATAATCTAAAACACAACTTGGTCTTATTTGAGTCAACTAAAATGCTGCACAACAGAGCATTAATACATTGATTAAAACTTCTATTCAGTACAACAGCAATCTTGTTTGTGACATAGGTTCAACATAACAATAATAAAAATAAAAAATACCTTTTACTAAACACTAGTAATGTACACTATATTGCCAAAAGTATTCGCTCACCCATCCAAATAATTGAATTCAGGTGTTCCAATCACTTCCATGGCCACAGGTGTATAAAATGAAGCACCTAGGCATGCAGACTGCTTCTACAAACATTTGTGAAAGAATGGGCCGCTCTCAGGAGCTCAGTGAATTCCAGCATGGTACTGTGGTAGGATGCCACCTGTGCAACAAGTCCAGTCGTGAAATTTCCTCGCTACTAAATATTCCACAGTCAACTGTCAGTGGTATTATAACAAAGTGGAAGCGATTGGGAATGACAGCAACTCAGCCACGAAGTGGTAGGCCACGTAAAATGACAGAGCGGGGTCAGCGGATGCTGAGGCGCATAGTGCGCAGAGGTCGCCAACTTTCTGCAGAGTCAATCGCTACAGACCTCCAAAGTTCATGTGGCCTTCAGATTAGCTCAAGAACAGTGCGTAGAGAGCTTCATGGAATGGGTTTCCATGGCCGAGCAGCTGCATCCAAGCCATACATCACCAAGTGCAATGCAAAGCGTCGGATGCAGTGGTGTAAAGCACGCCGCCACTGGACTCTAGAGCAGTGGAGACGCGTTCTCTGGAGTGACGAATCACGCTTCTCCATCTGGCAATCTGATGGACGAGTCTGGGTTTGGCGGTTGCCAGGAGAACGGTACTTGTCTGACTGCATTGTGCCAACTGTGAAGTTTGGTGGAGGGGGGATTATGGTGTGGGGTTGTTTTTCAGGAGCTGGGCTTGGCCCCTTAGTTCCAGTGAAAGGAACTCTGAATGCCTCAGCATACCAAGAGATTTTGGACAATTCCATGCTCCCAAATTTGTGGGAACAGTTTGGGGATGGCCCCTTCCTGTTCCAACATGACTGCGCACCAGTGCACAAAGCAAGGTCCATAAAGACATGGATGAGCGAGTTTGGTGTGGAAGAACTTGACTGGCCTGCACAGAGTCCTGACCTCAACCCGATAGAGCACCTTTGGGATGAATTAGAGCGAAGACTGCGAGCCAGGCCTTCTCGTCCAACATCAGTGTCTGACCTCACAAATGCGCTTCTGGAAGAATGGTCAAAAATTCCCATAAACACACTCCTAAACCTTGTGGAAAGCCTTCCCAGAAGAGTTGAAGCTGTTATAGCTGCAAAGGGTGGGCCGACGTCATATTAAACCCTATGGATTAAGAATGGGATGTCACTTAACTTCATATGCGTCTAAAGGCAGATGAGCGAATACTTTTGGCAATATAGTGTATTTCTGTCGTAATTTCTTAAATTTCATGCGTCAAGCTTTTAATTTGAATCAAATTTTTATTTTAACGTAAAGGCCTTTCTGTGTTTTTGACGGTAGTTTCAGACATTTCCAGTTAAGATGTTGGTTATATGACCCAGTGTTATTACTGAAGTGCAAAATGCTGCGATTTAATTATATAAATATAAAGTCTGCAGGCTCTGTGTGCTTCACAGTGAATGAGCACTGTGTCATCTGCTACAAGCACAGCGTGCGATGCTCATAAAATGTGGTGTTTTTAGCGCAAGAGCGGCTTCACACATTCACTTTGCTTTATGCAGCACCAGCCTGATCTCACATAAAAAAACGGCAAGTGTGTGCCGATTTTTCTTTATCCGAAATCGGTATACGTTGACCGAATTTGAAAACACTGCCTCCAGAGGCTAAAGCGGTAAGTGTTTCAGAGCATATAAACAAGTGTGACATCCATATCATGCTCATGATTGTTTATACAAATGTGATTACTTCCTCGCTTTAATGGGGATTGAACTGCAGTCTCCCATGCAACTGATGCAATGCGCTACCAGTCGAGCCACTTTCAGAAACAGCATGCCGACTTCCCGTGTGATCATGTTGGCAGCACATACAGATTGTGTATTTATTTAATTAAATAAAATCTATTTGTGTTTTAATAATCACATTGGGACATATTACAGTTTTAATTTGATTAATTGTCCATTTCAGGGTAAATGAGTATCCTATAACTCGCACTCAAATAAGCATATGAGCATTCGAAAGCAGCCGTCTGTCAGTCAGACCGAATTGAGTTGGTGCTCTGTATTACCGGTGCTGTAGAAACATTGGTATCGTTGGATCATTTTTATTTTAGTATTGACTTGGCACCGAAGTACGGGTACTTCTGACAACACTAATAAGAAACAACCAGACCAACTCCTCAGTTACTGGCTACTTCCTCTACAAATGTCCTTTTACTCTTGGTGTGAGAATCCTATAATAAAGAAATAAGACATTTCAAAAAAATACAGATATCATTAGATCAGAGGAGAGAGAGAGAAACAGTCCTGCCCACACTGACGGGAAGAATATGGATCTTTACAGGTTCTGACATGTGAGAAATCTGTTGCGTGTGCACTATTTAGGTAGTAAATATTTGTTCATCTCTGGTCAATGTTCATTCTGTCTTCAGCTCTTCAAACAGCAGCAGTGAAGATCTGCTTAAACTCTGATCAGATGAATCCAGTTTCAATCAGAACAATCCAGACTTCATCTACATCAATGAGCCATTCAGAAGCTTCACAACCCAACACACTTAACCAGAACCAGTGACTTATGTTTTAGAATGGAATACTAGTGTACTGCTGGTAGGCAGTAGTTTATATATAAAACACAATAGTATGTGAAACGTTATACAGTATGCAACAATTATCATTTCAAACAATAGTATGCCACTGTTGTCACATGACCTCATGCATGATTCATTCAGCAAGCGGTGTCCAGTTATATTTTTGATCAAAAGTCTAGTCTGATCAAATAATAATTTCCTTCCCCCTCATCCATAGGTCAAAATACAAGGTTAAGAGGGGCCTTAAAAAGCACTTACTCAAAACACTTTTAGTATTATATAATTACTGTATATACATATGAAACAAAAACACTTCAACAGAGTAATTTTATAAAGTTTCAGTAACCACAAAAGTTAAATACATCAGTGCTTCCTGCACCACTTTCCAGCTGCGCTGCTACTAAATCCACAACAAAATAAAAGATTAAGTAAAGAAATTGTGGAAACTCTTATTAATTTTACTTGTCTAAAATGAATGCAATGAGATAAAAAAAACAGTGTATCACAAATAGTTTTTTCTTTATTATTGAGTTGTTCTCACTGCACGCAAAACAGCATGGCCAGTGTAGTGCGATTCACAATCAAATGACTCTTTGAACCGGTTCTTTTGAAGAATGTCTTAAAAGAATCTCAAACTCACAAGATTGAATCAGTCTAGCAAAATCTTCACTAAATGACTCACTGAATCATTAAGAGCGGTTACTGAATCAACATTTGACTCACCGAACTGAAGTCATCATTACTTTCAGAAATGAAGCAAGACCTGTTAAGATTCGTGAAACTTAAATCAGTATCATTATTGACAGATTATAGTCATATGATAACTAATAAATTATATTTAAATTAAAATGTATCCTGTTGTATTGTTTTTTTTTCTTTCTAAAATATAATTTATTATTTATTTGTTTTTAAAATAAATATATATGCTGCTCCGCTGCAAAAACAGAAATTTTTGGTACTTCTTTTGACATGTACCACCACCATTTAGGGGTTGCATAGACTAGTTGACTATAACTTATTGTAACTTATATAACTGTCAGCCTAAAGTCGACTAATCACCTTCCACGTGATTTACGCATCTGTCGGAAATACAGCGGGTGGCAGATTTAGAAAACGTAGGATGGCAAGGGAAGATTCATTCATATTAATTAGTAAAGGCTGAAACATACTTCACGCAAGTACGCAAACGCAAGCACTTTGCCAGCGCATGCCAAATGCGTGGTCCCGTTGTACATACATTACATGCACTCTTTTTTTAATTTATTTATTTTTTTGATGATTTTCTCCTCTTTTCTCCCCAATTTGGAATGCCCAATTCCCAATGCACTGTAAGTCCTCGTGGTGGCATAGTGACTCACCTCAGTCCGGGTGGTGGAGGACGAATCTCAGTTGCCTCCGCGTCTGAGACCGTCAATCCGTGCATCTTATCACGTGACTTGTTGAGCACGTTACCGCAGAGACGTAGCGTGTGTGGAGGCTTCACGCTGTTCTCCGCGGCATCCACGCACAACTCACCACGCACCCCACCGAGAGTGAGAACCACATTATGGCGACCACGCAGAGGTTACCCCATGTGACTCTACCCTCCCTAGCAACCGGGCCAATTTGGTTGCTTAGGAGACCTGGCTGGAGTCACTCAGCACGCCCAGGATTCGAACTCGCGAACTCCAGGTGTGATAGTCAGCGTCAATACTCGCTGAGCTACCCAGGACCCGACCATTACATGCACTCTTGTGTTGCTGTGGCGGTTACAAACTTCAGACCACAAGGGGGCAACAGATTTTTTTAGGCGTGACCACGAAACCAGAACTGCATCTGAAACCAGGAATATGCTGCCTTCAGAGGCTGTATACGGAGGCAGGGCGAAAATAAGGTGCTTTTGAAACTGTTCGGAGACCAGTTCCTTAAGAGTTCCATTCATTCAAAACAGCTGTCAATTAAGACATTAACTGATAAGGCAGCAAGTCAGCTGCCTATGTTTTCGGATGCAGCCTGGATGTCATAGATGAGTCGATAGTTGGGGAGTGGGGAGAGACACGGAGAAATTCGTTCTTTCTAATGGACTGGGGACAAAAAGTCGTATATATTTTTCAGAAAAGATTTAACTCAAATTGCTGCCTGAGTCCGCCGTGACAGTTGTTGATTGAAAGAAGAAAATCCGCTCTAGCGCCCCTTGTGGCAACGCTGAGAATGCAGCACGTACTTGCATTGTTGAGCGCTGACACATTTCACAACGCAACGACGCGTGAACTCGAGCTTGCATAGCAAGGTGCGTCTGCATTCACGTATTGCGTATAGTATGTTTGGGCCTTAAAGCTCTACATTATTTAACAGGGTTAGGTTTAGGGGTTGGGTTATAGT
>NC_059373.1:576585-586585 GCF_019703515.2 Myxocyprinus asiaticus
CAGACACACAACCCTAATACAACCTAAACATAACCCTCACTCAGTATTCATTTAAAGCAAAAAATCATCTGGCAGATTAGCTTACAACCTTTTGGCATGTGTGTATGTACCTGTATGTGTGTGTTGTAGGAGACAGTTCTTGGGTGGAGGGCGACTGTGAGGAGATTCAGAGCCCAGAATGCCCTGCAGGGTGAGTCATGTGATCATCGGGTGTTTGCCAGTCATCACGCAGGTCACTGTCAGAATACTGGACACACTGATAATGAGCGAGCTCTTGAACATCATCTACAATAGTCTGAAACTACATTCTCCCACCGGTCCCAGAGCCGTCGGTGTTTATTGGTGGTTTGGTCCCTCATGCTAATGTTGATCAGACTCATCAGAGCAGAAACAATCCACTAACAACAGTCCAAAGAAAGGAGATCCGTCAGGAATGGGTTGTGTTTATTGACTAAACCATGAGAGGAGACCTCAGAACATTTTAAACAACAGAGAAAAACATCTAAACATTCTACCATGAGCTGGAAATGTCTTAAAACAGATGAAGTTTTAGGTTAAGGAGGTACGTTTTACTTACTAAAACCTCCCTCTAAAATTCACCTTTCGCTCGGTTTTGGCGCTCCCCGCTGGACATTTCACTTGGAAACTGCAGCCAAACGTGTAATGAAGCACATAATTTCAGTTGTGTAAAAATATTGCAATGCTCACGTAATTTCATGAGACCAGGCTGAAAAAAGACACACCATCATCATGAAGTCTGGTCCACATTGCAGCTTATTCTGGAACCAATCCACTTAGACATAAAACAAATGACCACCATCCAGATTGCTTTTACATGACATTTAGGGGCAGGTAAATCTGAAATCAGATTCAACCCTGAAAGCACAGCAGAATATAAAGATGTGCTCTAGCATCGTTTGATCATTATTTGATGAATAGCTGCTGCCATGAACGATAGAAAATGTACAGGGGAGTTATGTGAATGAAACGCAATCGATAATGAGTCTAATTTAAATAGAAAGGGCGTTTTTATATCACTGAAATACTCAGCACTATTTTAGCACTGATTGCGCCTGATTAAACTTGATTGTGTGTGGTTAGAGAATAAGACGCAGGTTTTTGCGCTGAAATACCTCATGCAAAAGTGGCGCAACAACTTAGTGAATCGGCCGTAAATATCTTTCACAGATTTTACGTGATGAACGTCACAAATGTTGTGAAATCCAGTGACTAGTTCTTCCTCAGAAACGCTCATTGTAGCTGTCTTGGAACTTGGTGTCCTGATGGACTGGTGGCCAAATAAATCAAATTGTATCTTGCCATTTTGAGGAAGCTCTTGCCATTTTTGTCTCCATGTGCATTCTGTTCCACAATCCCACAACGGGACATTCATTGACTCACTCCTGTTTGCTCTCAGTGTTTGTCTTGTTTACTTGTGTGTGTCCACACAACTCTGGCATTTAAATTAATAGTTCAGCCAAAAATACAAATTCTTTCATGGACCACAAATGGAAATGTAAGGCAGAATGTCAGTCTCAGTCACCATTCACTTACATTGAATGGAAAAAAGATGCATTGAAAGTGAATGGTGACTGAGATTAACATATTGCCTAACATCTAACATGCATTTTGTTAAGTTTGATTCAAATAATTTATTTGTTAGGGTGAAATTAAATGTATAAATATTAGCCATTTTGCTCTTATTTTTTCTTTATATTGTCTTTTTTTGTTTTGTTCTTATGAGTTGTGAATAGTACTGAAAATGGAAATATTTAAAGAGAGAATATAAAGCTAGAGAGTTTAAAAGGGTATGTATAATAAAGTCTGGCTTCAGCCTATTCCTTTTTGGACATTTAAAAAAAAAAAGATGATGTTATAATAATAAATAAATAAATGAAAATTAAATAATAGCCTACAGTATACTGTATTAAAATCATGGTTTCCGCCAAAAAAAATTAAAATAAAACACGGTTGCTTAACTTACTTTTCATAGTTACTACAATATTACTATAGAAAAATGATTTCCGGAGTCTACAATGGTACTTTAGTAAAACCATAGTTAAACTATGGTATTTGTATGGTAAAACCATAATAACCACAACATTAGTTTTGTTGTCTTTTTTTACAATAGTTTTCATTTTTCTGTATTATTACTATGGTTTTCCTATGAATATCAAGTTTAAAACATGGTTATTGTAGTAAAACCATGGTAAACTTATTGTGAGGGAACGCAAAACCTTTTGTGAGGGAACGCAAAAGTCAGTAATTGTTTTTTCCTCCCCGTGGGTCTAGCGGGGCTCCGTATGAGGTATGAGATAAATGATGACAATTAAAATATTTTACGTGAACTGTCACTTTAACTATAGTAGAATCTGCAGCCTGATCTCATATAAAATTCGGCAAGTGTGTACCGATTTTTCATACTTTTTTTTTTTTTTTTTAGCCGAAATAGGTATACATTGACCGATTTTGAAAACACTGCCCCCAGAGGCTAAAGTGGTAAGTGTTTCAGAGCATATAAACCCAGGAAAGGTCGCCAGAAGCCAGTTGTAAAAAGAATTGTTTTCAGCTGAACAGGGTTTAAAACAGTGAAGAGAAATGCTTATTTTATTTAATCTACCCCCCAAACAAAACCCAGATCTAACCCTAACCATTAGCAGAGACAAAATGCAATGTTAAGGATAAAATGCAACCTCCTTATGATGCTCGTGATTGTTTATACAAACATGATTACTTCCTCATTTGAATGGGGATTGAACTGTGGTCTCCCATGTAACTGACATAACATGCTACCAGTCGAGCCACGAAGGAAAGTAATTGTTGTTGAGCCGTTTCAAATATTTCAGATGGGAGATAGGGCATGTCAGTGAGTCGGCATGCTGTTGCCGATCCTAGGGTACCGGAACTTTCGGAAACAGCATGCCGACTCACTGACCAACATGATCACATGGGAAGTCAGCATGCTGTTTCCGAAAGTTCTGGTACCTTAGGATCGGCAACAGCATGCCGACTTCCCGTGTGATCATGTTGGTCAGTGAGTCGGCATGCTGTTGCCGATCCTAGGGTACCGGAACTTTCGGAAACAGCATGCCGACTCACTGACCAACATGATCACATGGGAAGTCAGCATGCTGTTTCCGAAAGTTCTGGTACCTTAGGATCGGCAACAGCATGCCGACTTCCCGTGTGATCATGTTGGTCAGTGAGTCGGCATGCTGTTGCCGATCCTAAGGTACCGGAACTTTCGGAAACAGCATGCTGACTTCCCGTGTGAACATGTTGGTCAGTGAGTCGGCATACTGTTGCCTATACTAGGGTACCAGAACTTTCTGAAACAGCATGCCAACTTCCAATGTGATCATGTTGGTCAGTGAGTCGGCATGCTGTTGCCAATCCTAAGGTATCGGAACTTTCGGAAACAGCATGCCTACTTCCCGTGTGATCATGTTGGTCAGTGAGTCAGCATGCTGTTGCCGATCCTAAGGTACCGGAACTTTCGGAAACAGCATGCCGACTTCCCGTGTGATCATGTTGGTCAGTGAGTCGGCATGCTGTTGCCGATCCTAAGGTACCGGAACTTTCGGAAACAGCATGCCAACTTCCCGTGTGATCATGTTGGTCAGCGAGTCGGCATACTGTTGCCGATCTTAGGGTACCGGAACCTTCGGAAACAGCATGCCGACTTCCCGTGTGATCATGTTGGTCAGTGAGTTGGCATACTGTTGTCAATCCGAGGGTACCGGAACTTTCAGAATCAGCATGCCGACTTCCCGTGTAATCATGTTGGAATCTGAGCAGTTAGAAGGAAGAAAGATGCCAAATGTATTGTCACTCCCTCAGCAGCTGCATTAGAAACTATATTGCAGCAGTGGTAACTAGTTTTTTAATTAATGCTAGGGTAATATAACACAAAGTATAATTTGAAAAGAATTTGACATATAAAAACATTTGCTAGATTTCCGCTTCTAAAAACGCATCATCACAGTATGTGAAAAGGGTCCATTGTGCAAAACGCTATACCAATAAAAGTGACTTGACTTGTTGTTGCAGGTTTGTCCGTCCTCCTCTGATCATCTTGTCTCTTGACGGCTTCCGCGCCTCTTACATGAAGAAAGGAAAGACTGTCTTCCCCAACATCCACAAACTGAGTACATCATCTAATTGTCTAATTACTTTGTATTTGGGCTGCTGATCCCCAGCATATGGGATGCTGGTGTACTGGTGTCTCTACCAGACCTCTTAACTAGCTTAACCAGCAAGCCTAGCTTATTCAACCAACATCTTTAATAAGACCATACTGAGTCCAACATCTTAGAAAGCTTTGCTGTTCCACCACCGTGGAAATTCATGCTGGTCTAAATGGGTCTTTTCAGCAGGGACAGTCCCTTTAACTCTGGCTCTGTCCCAAATGCATCCTCAGCTGCCGCGGTCCTCCTCTGAATCCACACTTTTGTGATGTAATGTCACATGGACTGGTTGGTAGTTGACCGCTGTGAAGTCTGTACCACTGCAGGTTCCTTTTATGAGATCGTTTTTGAAATGTACATTTACAGATGGGAAGTCCAATATCAAGAGTGCTCAATTCTGCTCCTGGAGATCCACCGTCCTGCATAGTTTAGTTTAGTAACCCTGCACCAACACACCTGTCTGTACAGGCAAACCCAAAGACCGTGTTGCTTCAGGTGTGCTTGATAAGAGTTTGAACTGATGCTGCGTTCCAAGTTAAGTCAGAGGTGGGAATACTTGAGTTGCAAGATGAAATTTCCAACTTCCTGTTTGGAAAAATGCAATGAAACACCACTTCCAACTGTGGAAATCCTCAACTCTGATTTTGCCAAGATGCAAGTGCATGATGTCACGCAAACATGTCTGCACTCAGGGAGATAATAGGACAGTGACAAACATAATAAACATGCACTGTTATTAAATAATATGCATCAATGGGTCAAAGTTCCTTCATTACATGATAATAAAGTGTTTGCAGAGATAGGTTCGTTAAATATGGCACATTATACTCTCTTTATGCTGCTCCATTTAAGTCAAAGATCTTCATTAGTCAGATGTCCGATGTTGTGATCCAGTCCAGTGGATATTTTCAAGTAGACGTTTGGAGAATTGTCTGGAACACAGTATAAGGTAGATAGACCTCCACGAGCATGATTGAGTACCCTTGAAGACCACGAGACCATGTTAAGTGCTCCATTTAGGACAAAACCACTGTTTTATTCTGATTGTAGTACAGTAGCTTCTTGTTTATATATGGATGAATTTGATCCTGTCTATTTCTTTCATAGTTGTAACTGGTTCTGTGTTTCGTAGGATCATGTGGAACTCACGCCCCTCACATGAGACCCATGTACCCGTCAAAAACATTCCCAAACCTATACACGCTAGCCACGGTATGGCACACTACACGACACATCATCACTAGAGCAGACCTCAGTGTGTGTGATTGTGTGTTCATCGTGTGTATGTGTGTTCTTCAGGGTTTGTATCCAGAATCTCACGGGATAGTTTGCAACTCCATGTATGACCCCGTGTTCAAAGCCCATTTCAAACTGAGAGGACGAGAGAAACTCAAACACCGCTGGTGGGGTGGGCAGCCTGTGAGTCTTGACTCCTCCCACACATACACCTCAGCCAATCAAAGATGAGACTGCAGTATGAATTACATAAGAAACATTTAATTTGCATGGTTAACTCAAGGTGTATAAAACAGCCATAATTCTGCTTTTAAAGGAACTGGAAGATTAAGAAGTTGCAAAAAACAGGGTTCTGGTGAAGGAAAACCTAGAAATATTAGAGTATTTTATTTTTTCCAGGCCTAGAAAAATGATGAAATTGAATAAAATCTTAAAAGTAATGGAAAATTCTATGATAAATATACAGTTTTTGTAGCTATGCTTAGCTTTTTAAAAAATGATCAGCTAGATATTGCTCTTGTGTAGAGTAAAATGTGTTCAAATGCCGTAGTGATGCCTCATTTGTGAGCAGATCATTGAATTGAGTCATTCTTTATATAGTATCAAAACTGGATCACAAATGTGAACTAGGTTGACAAATTTTGCAGACAAATTTTATGTTGGCTTGTCTGAAAGTTTAAACCAGTTTAAAAAGTCTGAGGTTAATATAGACATTACAGTAAATCAAACAACCAGCTTGGTAGAACTAATTTAAACAATCAGATAGCTAGATTAGGCATTGTTAGCATGATTTAGCAAGTAGCTAGGTGTTGCTAACATGTTGTTAGGCATTGCTAGCATGATGTAACGTGTCCTTAGGCATTGCTGACATGTTGCTAGGCAATGTTAGCATGTTTTAGCAAGTAGCTAGGTGTTGCTAACATGTTGCTAGGCATTGCTAGCATGATGTAACGTGTCCTTAGGCATTGCTGACATGTTGCTAGGCATGGTTAGCATGTTTTAGCAAGTAGCCAGGTGTTGCTAACATGTTGCTAGGCATTGCTAACATGATGTAACGTGTCCTTAGGTATTGCTGACATGTTGCTAGGCATTGTTAGGATGTTTTATCAAGTAGCCAGGTGTTGCTAACATGTTGCTAGGCATTGCTAACATGATGTAATGTGTCCTTAGGCATTGCTGACATGTTGCTAGGCATTGTTAGCATGTTTTAGCGAGTAGCTAGATGTTGCTAACATGTTGCTAGGCATTGCTAGCATGATGAAATGTGTCCTTAGGCATTGCTGACATGTTGCTAGGCATTGTTAGCATGTTTTAGCAAGTAGCTAGATGTTGCTAACATGTTGCTAGGCATTGATAGCATGATGAAATGTGTCCTTAGGCATTGCTAACATGTTGCTAGGCATTGTTAGGATGTTTTATCAAGTAGACAGGTGTTGCTAACATGGTGCTAGGCATTGTTAGCATGATGTAACATGTCATTAAGCACTGCTAACATGTTGCTAGGCATTGTTAGCATGTTTTAGCAAGTAGCTATGTGTTGCTAACATGTTGCTAGGCATTGCTAGCATGATGTAACATGTCCTTAGGCATTGCTAACATGTTGGTAGGCATTACTAGCATGTTTTTACAAGTAGCTAGGCATTGCTAGGATGTTGCTAGGCATTGTTAGCATGATTTAGCATCTAGCCAGGTGTTGCTAGTATGTTTTATCGTGTAGCTAAGCATTGCTTGCGTGTTCTAGCATGTTGTGAATAGGGCTGAAATGATTAGTCAACGTTATTGACAACGTCGACAATATAAAAATTGTTGACAATAATGTTCCTTGTCGAATAGTCTTTTGATGTAATTTAACATAACATGAGATCACATTAAACTCTAATGATGATGCATGAGAGCAGCACTGCAGTTCACGCCTGACTGAGGAGAGGAAGAATTACACAGATCACAGATGCACTCTAAACTTTCCAAACAGCTTCAGCTGATGTAGATCACAAAGTACGAGGGAATTATAATGCAAAAATACAAAATAAGTAAATACAGAAGCACTCTCATTGTGGAATAAGTGGAGTCGGAGCTCTTTAAAGGAAACACCCCGGCGTTACATCTTTAATGCAGTTATATTTAATGCAGTTATATTTAATGCGTTACATCTTTAATGCGGTTATATTTAATGCAGTTATATTTAATGCATTACATCTTTAATGCGGTTATATTTAATGCGTTACATCTTTAATGCGGTTATATTTCATGCGTTACATCTTTGGTTATATTTAATACGTTACATCTTTAATGCGGTTATATTTAATGTGTTACATCTTTAATGCGTTACATCTTTAATGCAGTTATATTTCATGGGTTACATCTTTAATGCGGTTATATTTAATGAATTACATCTTTAATGCGGTTGTATTTAATGAGTTACATCTTTAATGCGTTACATCTTTAATGCAGTTATATTTCATGCGTTACATCTTTAATGCGTTACATCTTTAATGCAGTTATATTTCATGCGTTACATCTTTAATGCGGTTATATTTAATGAGTTACATCTTTAATGCGGTTATATTTTATGCGTTACATCTTTAATGCGGTCATATTTAATGCGTTACATCTTTAATGCGGTTATATTTAATGAGTTACATCTTTAATGCGTTACATCTTTAATGCGGTTATATTTAATGAGTTACATCTTTAATGCGGTTATATTTAATGAATTACATCTTTAAAGCGGTAATATTTAATGCGCTACATCTTTAATGCAGTTATATTTAATGCGTTACATCTTTAATGCAGTTATATTTAATGCGTTACATCTTTAATGCGGTTATATTTAATGCGTTACATCTTTAATGCAGTTATATTTCATGCGTTACATCTTTAATGCGGTTATATTTAATGAATTACATCTTTAATGCGGTTATATTTAATGAATTACATCTTTAATGCGGTTATGTTTAATGCGTTACATCTTTAATGCGGTTATGTTTAATGCGTTACATCTTTAATGCGGTTATATTTAATGCGTTACATCTTTAATGCAGTTATATTTAATGATTTACATCTTTAATGCGGTTATATTTAATGAATTACATCTTTAATGCGGTTATATTTAATGAATTACATCTTTAATGCGGTTATATTTAATGCGTTACATCTTTAATGCAGTTATATTTAATGCGTTACATCTTTAATGCGGTTATATTTAATGAATTACATCTTTAATGCGGTTATATTTAATGCGTTACATCTTTAATGCGGTTATATTTAATGCGTTACATCTTTAATGCGGTTATATTTAATGCGTTACATCTTTAATGCAGTTATATTTAATGAATTACATCTTTAATGCGGTTATATTTAATGAATTACATCTTTAATGCGGTTATGTTTAATGCGTTACATCTTTAATGCGGTTATATTTAATGCGTTACATCTTTAATGCGGTTATATTTAATGCATTACATCTTTAATGCGGTTATATTTAATGAATTACATCTTTAATGCGGTTATATTTAATGAATTACATCTTTAATGCGGTTATGTTTAATGCGTTACATCTTTAATGCGGTTATATTTAATGCATTACATCTTTAATGCAGTTATGTTTAATGCGTTACATCTTTAATGCGGTTATATTTAATGAATTACATCTTTAATGCGGTTATATTTAATGAATTACATCTTTAATGCGGTTATGTTTAATGCGTTACATCTTTAATGCGGTTATATTTAATGAATTACATCTTTAATGCAGTTATGTTTAATGCGTTACATCTTTAATGCGGTTATATTTAATGAATTACATCTTTAATGCGGTTATGTTTAATGCGTTACATCTTTAATGCGGTTATATTTAATGAATTACATCTTTAATGCGGTTATGTTTAATGCGTTACATCTTTAATGCGGTTATGTTTAATGCGTTACATCTTTAATGCAGTTATATTTAATGCGTTACATCTTTAATGCGGTTATATTTAATGCGTTACATCTTTAATGCAGTTATATTTCATGCGTTACATCTTTAATGCGGTTATATTTAATGAATTACATCTTTAATGCGGTTATGTTTAATGCGTTACATCTTTAATGCGGTTATATTTAATGAATTACATCTTTAATGCAGTTATGTTTAATGCGTTACATCTTTAATGCGGTTATATTTAATGAATTACATCTTTAATGCGGTTATGTTTAATGCGTTACATCTTTAATGCGGTTATATTTAATGCATTACATCTTTAATGCGGTTTAAGATAGATTCTCTTAAAGCAAGTCTAAATATCTTATATGTTGCTTCTCAAGTAAATGTATCTTGTTTTAAGGATTTTTAGACTATTTTAAATGGAAAACAAGACAAAAACACTTGATAACGAGTGTATCTTTACTGAATTAAACTTAAAGTATGTTTTACCTTTCATTCAGTGAATGTTATTTAGAGGTATTTTTAAAAGCTGATTTTGTCCTCTTTATTGTTCGTAAGCACGTTTAATACAACATTTTAAGTTGGGCACAAGCTGAATAATCGGTTAAGAGCTAACGATTAATCGTTGCAATAATTGCCGAATAGTTGAATA
>NC_059373.1:591585-599085 GCF_019703515.2 Myxocyprinus asiaticus
ACAAACACACAAACACACACACACACCACAGCAGTTTAAGTCAACTGATAATTGTTTCTGAAAACTGTATAAATGATTGTTATTTTTTTCAGACGATCCAAAGGAGATTGTAGCTAATTTAACAGTAAGTACATGAAACACATCTTCAGCACTGCCATCTTTCAGAATGTAAACAGTGCTGCATGTGACCTTTGACCTTTCCTGTCAGTGTAAGATGCCGAATCAGCACTTTAAACCGTACCTGAAACAACACCTGCCCAAACGCCTGCACTACGCCAACAACAGACGCATCGAGGACGTACACCTGCTCATGGACAGGAAGTGGCACATAGCAATGTGTGTAAAAGCGTGGGTTTACTTGTCTGTACGTTAGGGACATCCTCAAAGTCTTTATAATTAGTTTGATATAATAGGGATGTATGGTGGTACTGCAGTATATTTGGTAGGAAGTTACTAGTAATTCCAGAGTTCTGTGGTCATCTGCAAACAAAAATAACAATTTCTTCAAAAATATACGCTGACATTGTGAAACATAAAATATCTACAAACTCTTGCTATTTTCCATAAGAAATGTACTGTATACTTTGTATTGTAAATGAGTAACTCTACAGACAACATTAAATGTTTCCATCTGGATGTATGTTGTGTGTCTCCTGAGAGCAGATCACCTGTTACCTGCGGATACTTTGGTGATCATGGATTTGACAACAAGATTGGCAGCATGCAGGTCAATCAATCTAATCAATGGATCAATCAATCAATCTATCTGTCGATCTGTCAGCATTTTCTCAGGCTGTCTGTCTCATTGTTGCATTTTTGTCTTTAGACAATATTTCTTGGATTCGGCCCGAGCTTCAATTTCAAGACACAAGTGCCTGTTTTTGAAAACATTGAGCTGTATAACATCATGTGCGGTGAGCAAATCCCGTTTAGTGTTTATTACAGGAGGATTCGGATTCATGTAATAATGGAAAATGATTGCAGAAAGTTTTCTTTTAGGGTTCAGGTTTGTCTGTAGTCATGATAAAGTCTGTGGTGTGTGTGTGTGTGTGTAGATCTGTTGGGTTTGACTCCAGCCCCTAATAACGGCACACACGGCAGTCTGAACAGCGTGTTGAGAAACCCCCCATACACCCCCACACAACCAGAGGAAGTGACCTCACCTACACCTTTAGCCCCGCCCTCTGAAGTGACCCCTGACCTGGGCTGTAACTGTGATGAGGAGGTCAGACACACACACATGCGTATTCGTGATAAACAGTATCCACATTTTTCCTGAAAAAGATTCATTCGTTTTCCGGGTCTCCAGTGTTTTCAGTCACATCGGCGTATAATATGACGTTTTCCATTACATGTAAAAAATTTGCTGATACGTTACAGAGTCGCGATGAGGTCTTTTGACAGCGCCGAGTGGGTAGAAGTGTGCGTTAAATGATTTTAATGCACGACATGGAGGTGAAGAACCATTAAAATACTTTATTACACAGGTCTCTAGAATATTCGATTCTGATTGGACAATGGCGCCATCTAGCGGTCAGATATTTCTGAGTAACAACCGCACATCCGGGGATTAAGACGTATCAGACCGGTTTTCCAGGTATTGCGATTCATCTTTCACACTTCTCTGATCACTGTGATCTCCAAGTAAGCTCATTAAATAATTTCAACTTAAATCAATGTTTCATGTGCATTTATTTATTTATTTGGCGAGTAGTCTTGTAATAAGCTGGATAATGAGCAGTCAGACGGTCATTAATTACAAAATAAACACCAACAGAACTCTGACGCAAACCGGAGGTGGATTCCAGCTGTTCAGCGATTTATTTCTTTTCACATAATTGCATAATTTATATGCAAATCAACATTTTATGTCCATGTATTTATGTATTTGGTTAGTAGCCGTGTAATAAGCGGGATAATGTACAGTCAGACGGTTGTTATCGCAAAATAAACCCCTTCAGGCTGATACAAGAGTCCTCTGCTTCTCGTCCGGGTCCTGATCACCCTGTCAGGGTGACTGTACATTATTGCTTACTTAATGCACGTATTCCAGCCAATCAGAATTGAGTATTCAAATAGACCATAGCATAAGAAGCAATGGCCCGAGGTTACTTTCGTTGATATGATTCACTAATTCAAGTTATTATGACAGCCAACAACTGAACAAGTTCATTTTTACTCCAACTAAAGGATGTTGTTCAACGCTCGTTTCATTAGTTTTTACATTGTTTCTTACAGAGAAACAATGTAACCAGAAAACAGCCCAGCGGCGATTAGAATCATCATTACACCACCTAGTGGTTGCTCAGGAAAACTGTGGATAACATGCATGAAAATAGATGCAAATCCCTTCAGAATATAGGGATGAATATAAATGTAAATGTCTTATAAAAGTAAATCTGTGCTTAAATTTACAGAATAACATTGAAGAAAATGCACAGAGATTTTCTCCTGCAGTGGATGCACAGTTCAACAGTTAAGATCTTATTACTGCTTCAGTTTCTGTCATAGATAAAGCATTCGTTTTAGCTTTATGTTTGATTAGTTCAGATGAGTGTGAATGAATCTTTATTAGTTTTACATGCTTTAGGGCTGGGCGATATGATGATATACAGTATATCGTGCCGACAATATAAGTGTCAATCGATAGAGATTTTGTTATATTGTGTATATCGCAAAATGTAAATATCCATGTGTGTGTAACTATCAGTGGAAGAGAGGAAGAGACATGGACATGTTTTTTTGGTGGCCGCCCAAGTGAACTTTCAGGCCACCAATGCAAATTCAATTACATTTATATGTGCTAAATATGTGCTATTAGTACTAAATATGGTTCTCATCTGAAACGCGTATCTGTGTTTCACTCAAGTGCACGCGTGTTCAGCAGGCGTCCTGATATTTGTGCTCCAGAAACAGGCGGGCACAGAGCGGGATCATTTATGCTACTCTCGATATCACGGCACAGACCAGAAAACTTACATGACCCATTTGAATTAAGAGTTATTACCTTAAAGCACAATATAAGAAGTCCGACATTCTAACCATAAAATAGTTACAACACTGTGTCATATACCAAAGTAAAGGGTTTTTAAACTTCACATCATCGCCCTTACTAAAATTCTGTTCAGTGATGTTTGATTTTAGGAAACAAATGGCCATGTTTGTCTTCAGATAATCAGATATTCTCGATAGAGATGACTTTAATAATTAAGAGCCTTATGGAAAGAATAAATCTTTGTTAATGAGCAGGAACATACATTTTCAGTAAAATAATAACTAGGACTACAGAAATGAGGTGTTAATTAGATCAAGTTGGTTTAGCTTGATTTCTCTTTGCATCTTAAAGTAAAACAAAACTGTGAAATGTTCCAGATGTTTAGATGATGAAAATTACTTGTGTATCCAATATATACATGATATACAACTACGTAATTATGTTTAATATTATAAAATATTTAATTCACTGATTTTCATATCGTTAATATCGTTATTGTGATATACATTTACTTATATATATGGATATAAGGTTTTGGTCATTTCGCCCACCCCGACTTTGATTCATGATTCTGTAAAGCTGTTGTGTTTCATGATGTGTGTGTGTGTATGTAGATATCACACACCTGCTGTTTGGTCGTCCGGCGGTTCTCTTTCACACGTCATACACACAGTTGTGTCACTCAGATTACTGCAGCGGTTACAGTCACCAACTCAACATGCCGCTGTGGACAGCGTTCACCCTAACAACAACACAGGTACACAACACTCACACACACAGACACACGCACACACACGCACACACACACACACACACACACACACACACACACACACACACACACACACTCACTCACTCACTCACTCACTCACACACATACTCACACACACACACACACTCACTCACACACACACACACACACACACACACACACTCACACACACACACACACACTCACACACTCACTCACACACACACACACACACACACACACACAAACACTCACACACACACACACACACTCACACACACACACACACACACACTGATCTTGTATCAATGCTGCTGCTGATGTTTACAGTATGAATTCTGTAATCTGTTTATATATATATGCTTACAAAACTGTGTGTGTGAAGGTGGAAGCAGCAGTGTCATCATCCAGTGAGTGTGTGAGAGCAGATCCTCGTGTTGAAGTCACACACACCTGCAACAGATTCAGCCAACAGCCTGATGTTACACACGCATTTCTGTACACACCCGGTGAGTCTCTCTCACACACACACTTACACACATTCTCTCTCTCTCACACACACACACACACACACACACACACACACACAATGGTTTATGTCATGGTGGTGGTGCATTATTGACTTTTATTGATCTACTATGGATGAATTCTGACTCAATACTTCACTCATTAAAACTAATTTTTTAACCACTCCACAGATTTCATATTAGCAAACTATAGTTTTGGCATAGTTTGTGCATGACATGAGTAATTTTTCCAACAATTGTTTACAGACATATTGTTTCACTTTTAATTGACTATATCACAATTCTAGTGGGTCAGAAGTTTACATACACTAAGTTAACTGTGCCTTTAAGCAGCTTGGAAAATTCCAGAAAATGATGTCAAGCCTTTAGCCAATTAGCCAATTATCTTCTGATAGGAGGTGTACTGAATTGGAGGTGTACCTGTGGATGTATTTTAAGGCCTGCCTTCAAACTCAGTGCCTCTTTGCTTGACATCATGGGAAAATCAAAAGAAATCAGCCAAGATCTCAGAAAACAATTGCGGACCTCCACAAGTCTGATTCATCCTTGGGAGCAATTTTCAAACGCCTGAAGATACCATGTTCATCTGTACAAACAATAGTACACAAGTATAAACACCATGGGACCACACAGCCATCATACCGCTCAGGAAGGAGACGCATTCTGTCTCCTAGAGATGAACATAGTTTGGTGCAAAAAGTGCAAATCAATCCCAGAACAACAGCAAAGGACCTTGTGAAGATGCTGGAGGAAACAGGTAGACAAGTATCTATATCTACAGTAAAACGAGTCCTATATCAACATAACCTGAAAGGCTGCTCAGCAAGGAAGAAGCCACTGCTCCAAAACCGCCATAAAAAAGCCAGACTACAGTTTGCAAGTGCACACGGGGACAAAGATCTTACTTTCTGGAGAAATGTCCTCTGGTCTGATGAAACAAAAATTGAACTGTTTGGCCATAATGACCATCGTTATGTTTGGAGGAAAAAGGGTGAGGCTTGCAAGCCGAAGAACACCATCCCAACCGTGAAGCATGGGGGTGACAGCATCATGTTGTGGGGGTGCTTTGCTGCAGGAGGGACTGCTGCACTTCACAAAATAGATGGCATCATGAGGAAGGAAAATTATGTGGATATATTGAAGCAACATCTCAAGACATCAGACAGGAAGTTAAAGCTCGGTCACAAATGGGTCTTCCAAATGGACAATGACCCAAAGCATACCTCCAAAGTTGTGACAAAATGGCTTAAGGACAACAAAGTCAAGGTATTGGAGTGGCCATCACAAAGCCCTGACCTCAATCCAAGGAGGCCTACAAACCTGACTCAGTTACACCAGTTCTGTCTGGAGGAATGGGACAAAATTCCAGCAACTTATTGTGAGAAGCTTGTGGAAGAATACCCAAAACATCTGACCCAAGTTAAACAATTTAAAGGCAATGCTACCAAATACTAACAAAGTGTATGTAAACTTCTGACTTCAACTGCTTTATAAAACGGACGACAGTTGTAGTCCTTATTTAGCGACGGGTTTGCAACATGCATTTTTAAAAGACACGATGGTTTCAAAATCCACGATTGAGGTCTGACTGTGTAATTTATGTTCTAGAAAAAAACCTGAAAGTCTCTTCAAGTGATTTTCACCACAGATCTAATTTTACTTGAAATTCGAAAATCCCCAATCTTACAGTTAGATTGATGCTAAACTGATTTGAGCTGCTTTCATTTACATTCATTCTTATTGAAGTCACTCATTTGTTCCCATAATGAAGCTGTTTCTCTTGTCTGAAACACGGGGTCAATCCTCACTCAGGTTTGACAAATGTTGAATGAATGTTGTGTGTCTCTGTGCAGATTTCTCTGTATCTGCTGAATCCAGATACGATGCGTCTCTCATAACAAACACAGTGCCCATGTATCCTGCCTTTAAACGTGAGTACAACACAACAGGATCTCGTTGAACTTCTTTCTGATTATTGACTGAATTACTGCAGCTTTCCTTGAAAATTCATAGTGTTCTTATGTCATTTGTGTCAGTGACATTAGAAGTGTAATTACCTGGAAATACTGCAGTAATAACTGAATATGCTGTAAACAAGCAATATAATAAATACACAGCCAAATAGCATGAGGTGAAACCTGGGATATGGCTCATATGGGTTCAATGGAAGAGCCTTCATTATTTTAATATTTATGTTTTTAGCCTCAGGAGACAATGCACGTACACTTCGAGGTTAAACTTACAATTAAACTTAACAAAGATGAGGATTCAGTAATAACGGGGATGCAACAGAATCACAATAATAAGCATTTGCTTAAAATGTAGTTTGTAGTAAAGTGCTAATAGACAGATGTTCAACAGCACAATCAACATTTGAATGATGAATAAATCTGTATAATATATACATACATAGATACTTGGTATTGGTAACTAAAAAAGTACACAACATTTTATTTGCATACATGTTTGCACATCCTGGAGGGATCAGCACTAATGCAGTTTACTCACAGTGTGTGTGTGTGTGTGTGTGTGTGTGTGTGTGTGTGTGTGTGTAGTGTGTGTATGTAGGGGTGTGGAGTTATCTACAGAGAGAAGTTCTCCGCCGATACAGTCTAGAGAATAATGGAGTGAATGTGATTGTGGGGCCAATATTTGATTACGATCACGACGGACTGAGAGACACTGAAGAGACAATCAAAGAGTGAGAAAACACACACACACACACACACACACACACACACACACACATTACAACTACAACAGACCAGCCCAAACACTTATAAACACATTTATACATTTAATTAAGACATTCTTTAGTCCCTGTATGGTCAAAGGTCACCACAGTGTAGTTCATCATGAAGACAGCGACCTGACACACACTCATAAGAGCACATCAGAGTAAAGAGACTGTGTTTATATCTGAAAGTTTTCATTTGGTCATCTTGACATTGATACAGTGTGTGTGTGTGTGTGTGTGATATAGGCATGCGGAGGGGTCTGTGTACATTCCCACTCATTTCTACAGCATCATAACAAGCTGTGCAGGAGTGAACGAGACACTGGAGGAGTGTGAGACGGATCTGAGAGTCACCTGCTTCATACTGCCACACCGACCAGATAACACTGAGAGCTGTAATGTGAGTCGCACACACTCACACACACACACACACACACACACACACACACACACACACACACACTCACACACACACACACACTCACACTCA
>NC_059373.1:609085-629085 GCF_019703515.2 Myxocyprinus asiaticus
AACTTACTGAAGTGTAATCTGGGAATGTTTACCATTCCAAATGAAGGACTTCGCTATGCAATCAAATTGCTTGAAATAAGAGAGGGGGACATCTACAGGGAGAGATTGTAGCAGGTAAATGAATTTTGGAATACAATTCATTTTTATAACATTAACCTTCCCAATCATAGATAAATGTAATGAAGCCCACCTGCCCACATCGCTCGAAAACTTTTTTATTAAAGGGACAAAATTAACTCTAACTAAATCACACATATTTGCTGGGAAAAAATACCCAAATACTTAATGCCCTGTTTGGGCCACTGGAAGGCGCCTGACTCTGTTTGAGACATTTGAATTGTAGATGTTTACTTACCAGTGTAATGACTCCCCTGCACTTACTTGAGCCAACACTATCTTTCCAAATTTTTCAGCTTCCTGCAGAGAAAGGTGAGTTTCTTGAAGAAACACTCTATCATATTTCTTACACTTAAGAAGAGAAATAACCTTCCTTCTTTTTATGGGGTGCCCCAACCCATTCACATTCCATGTGGAGAGAGATAATCCGCTCATATTAACATTTGACATTTTGACATATAAGAAAAAATAGATCATCTGTCAAAAACAAGATTATAAAGACCACATTCCAACATTAGTGCGACAATCAATACCCGATCATCCTCCAGAACCAAACAAACAGAAAAAAGAAAAACGTATGCATTAACCCCGCACACGACAGCGCCAACTGGCGTTCATCCCTCCAAACTCAAACAGTCCATGCATGCCTACAAGAGCCCCGCAACAACTTTGTCATCGGATTGCTCAAGTCCGGTGTTTCTATAAAGATTTTGTGAGACAGAATTACACAGCAAAAGATAATCTATAAAACAAACTCCAGCCACTAGGCGGAACCAGCACAAAAAGAACGTGCGGAATCTTCAAACAGTCAAGCAAATGTTCAGTGAGCTGGTCCACTCGGCTGCAACATGAGTGCAAACAAATGACTTAATCACTCCTATGTCTTTGCAAGAAATACTCCACAAAACAGACCCCAGCCAACAGGAGAAATAAGCACAAGAGCGTGTAGATTAAACTGCAAAACTGTCCTGAAGGTGTGCCTCTCTACAAAATAAACTCCAGCCGCTAGGCGGAACCAGCACAAAAAAAGTGCGCAGAATCTTCACACAGTCAAGCGAATGTTCAGTGAGCCGGTCCACTCGGCTGCAATGTGAGTACAACGAGATGACTTGCTCACTCCATTGACTTTACGAAGGACATCTCTTGCTGTGGGCATGTGAATGTTTTTCAGCCATCCTTAGCATCTGTTCTCAATTTGGCTGGGAACATCAGTGCAAAAGCGACCTTCCGTTGATGTAAGAGTTTCTTGCATTCCTTGAATTTATCATGTTTCTCTTGTCGAATTCGCAAAGTCTGGTAACAAGAAAATGCTGTGGTTCTTCTAAGAAAGTCTTCCTTTACTCCTCGCCTCGTGTAACATAAGATCTTTATCGGATAATCTCAAAAACTTGGCCAGAATTGATCGGGGCCTTCCACGGATCACCGAACAGGAACCCTGTGAGCTCGCTCGATTTACAGCTTATGGCCTGCTATGTCAAGCAGATTCAAAAAGAGCCCATCCAGGAATCCACTGTATTCTGTCCCTCTGCTCCCTCAGGGATTCCAACGATACGGACATTATTCCACCGGCTACAGTTCTCCATGTCCTCCAACTTCTCCCAGACACGTTCCAAATCCACATTGGTCGCTAGTTGATTAGCAGCTAATTCCCTTTCTGATGGCTCCAGGTAATCGATCCGTCTCTTGACATCCCCCACTCTTGTAACCACATCAGTGAATTTCGATCAGTGATCAATCGAAGTATCACACAAGATCCTCCAAGTCAGCAATGACCTTCGTCAGCATTGCCGACATATTCAGCATCTCTCGCTGCATTTCCCGCACCTCTCCGACTAAATCGACTCCCAGGCTTGCGGCCTGCTCGGGGACATCAGCTTGAGCACATAAGTGTCTTTTAATGTCTCCAGAGCCCGAGGATTTTGAATTCTTTGACATATTGTCCTCCTAGAACACTTATGGAACAGAGTATATCAAATCTCACCGGTTTATGTCATAAAAAGTTTTAAAACTAGCAAAGTGCGCGGAGCTCGCCTTTCACATGTTCGATAATCGCATGGCTTCACGTGACTCCATGTAACATATTTTTTGAAACACTTGTGGAATTTAAATTTGTACATAAATGCTGAAATATATGAACTCTAATTGTATTTGTTCGTATATGGCCATATACCAGATTTAAATATAAGACATTGTAATAATTGCAACAGGCCTAATTATTGCTTACTGTATATTCAGTTACTGTGCACTAAAATATTTGCATGTAATTGCATTTACAATGTAATTAACACAATTACAGAGGTGGAGAATAATGATTTGTGAGTTTTCACTGCAAAACAATCCAAAAAATGCGCAAAGTGAACCGCAAAATTTGAGAAATGCTGCAGCAAATTCAGTCATTTTGGGCCGCAAAAATCAGGAAAAAGTGCAGTGAAATCCTGGTGGGACTGACTAAATAGGGAGCAAGGGAGCATCCTATAGCTCTCTATGCAGTTAAGTGCATTCACTCCTAAAATCTGATCAAAAGTTCAGTTTCAGGCTGCAGATGATGTTTGGATCACTCAACATGTTTGACAGACATGTGACAATGATAATCAGTACATAGATTCAGAATTTATAATGTATCATTTTATTTTAACATGGTCGGCAGTGATTGGATGATGCTGGACATTACTTTGAATCTGAATTATTAATTCAGCTTTATAGAAAAGCGGCTGTAATGTCTGTAACATCTGAAAACCTTGAATAACCAACACTCCTGGTACATAATAAACTATTTGATGAAATAGTCCCACTGTCCACATATGTGGACATCAATTTTTAGGAAAACTATTTGCTCTAGAAATTACTGAATTTTTTACTTGCTTATTAGGTGCTACTAGTTCTAAATATAAAAGGGAAATGGAAAATGCACATAGCAGTCATGTGGGGGTCTCAGGAAGATATATATATATATACAGTGCATTCAGAGAGTATTCAGACCCCTTCATTTTTTTCACATTTTGTTATGTTGCAGTCTTAAGCTAAAATACTTTAAATTATTATTTTTTTCCACATCAGTCTGCACTTCATACCCCATAATGACAAAGTAAAAACCAGATTTATATACCTTTGCAAATTTATAAAAAAGAAATATCACATTGACATAAGTATTCAGACCCTTAACTCAGTATTAGTTGAAGCACCTTTGGCAGCGATTACAGCCTCTTTTGAGTATGATGCAACAAGTTTGCACACCTGGATTTGGGGATTTTCTGCCATTCTTCACTGCAGATCCTCTCAAGCTCTGTCAGGTTGGATGAGGACAGTCGGTGGACAGACATTTTCAGGTCTCTCCAGAGGTGTTCGATTGGGTTCAAGTCTGGGCTCTGGCTGGGACACTTAAGGACATTCACAGAGTTGTCCCCAAGACGTTGTCTTGGCTGTGTGCTTAGGGTCATTGTCCTGTTGGAAGGTGAACCTTCGGCCCAGTCTGAGGTCCTGAGTGCTCTGGACCAGGTGTTCATTAAGGATATCTCTGTATTTTGCTGCATTCAGCTTTCCTTCAACCCTGACCAGTCCCCCAGTCCCTGCCGCTGAAAAACACCACCACCATGCTTCACCGTTGGGGTGGTATTGTGCAGGTGATGAGCGGTGCCTGGTTTCCTCCAGACATGACGCTTGGACTTGAGGCCACTAGTTCAATCTTCATTTCATCAGACCAGAGAATCTTGTTTCTCACAGTCTGAGAGTCCTTTACGTGCTTTTTTATGTGTCTTGCACTGAGGAGAGGCTTCTGTCTGGCCACTCTGCCATAAAGCCCAGATCGGTGGAGTGTTGCAGTGATGGTTGTCCTTCTGCAAGTTTCTCCCATCTCCACACATGATCTCTGGAGCTCAACCAGAGTGACCATCGGGTTCTTGGTCACCTCTCTTACTAAGGCCCTTCTCCCCTGATTGCTCAGTTTGGCCGGGCGGCCAGCTCTAGGAAGAGTCCTGGTTGTTTCAAGCTTCTTCCAGTTAAGAATTATGTAGGCCATTGTGCTCTTGGGAACCTTCAATGCAGCCAAAATGTTTTTGTAGCCTTCACCAGATCTGTGCCTCAACACAATCCTGTCAAGAGGTTGTTGTTCCAGAAATGTGCTGTGATAAACCCTTTGGGCTTTAGTTTCATTAAAAAGATTATCTGAACAAAATTAACCGGTTATACCAGTTTCCAGCTTTTAAAAATAACGTTTCTCTCCGGAACAACTTGAAATGTCTTGGTTCCTGTTTTCGGTTACGTTCTGTAAAATAAAATCGTTCATTTTTGGTTTTCATTCTTTGAACCGTTTTTAGTCCCTGTTCCAAACATCATAGTAGTTTAAAGTATGTGGTAATGGACAGCATTTTCAAAAAAAAATGGCTCCGATTTCGGTGAAGGAAAACACCATTCTAGTGTGGATGAGAGGTGTAAATATAGGAAAATCAGTGTGTGTTTGAAAGAAAATGGATTAGTGTGGACATGGCCTGTATTTGAAAAATCTATTAAATTCTAAAACTGCGTGAAAAACATTGGGTGTGATTTTCAATGAAGCTGTTCACTGGGGACTTTATGAAAGTTATTAGACATTTGAAAAGTGCTATTCAAATAAACCCAACTAACTAACTAATTCTGTCTCGTGTGTGTGTGTGTGTGTGTGTGTGTGTGTGTAGATCTCAGTATTGTTGGCGGTTGCTGTGGTGACGATCATACTGGGTTTGGGTTTGGGTCTCGGTCTACAACTGCAGAACTGCAAGAATAAAGGTGACAAACACACAAACATCACAAGTTCTCTCATAATGTGACTTTAAAGCACAATAAAGTCTTGTGTGTGTGTGTGTGTGTGTCTGTGTGTTGTGTTGTGTGTGTTTTGTTGTGTATGTGTGTGTGAGTTTTTGTATGTGTGTATGTGTGTTTGTGTATATGTGTGTGTGTGTGTATGTGAGTGTGTTGTGTATGTCTGTGTGAGTGTGTGTGTGTGTGAGTGTGTGTTATGTTTGTGTTTGTGAGTGTGTATGTGTGTGTATATATGTGTGTGTGTGTGCGTGCGTGCGTGCGTGTGTGAGTGCATGTAACCATGTTTATACTACATTGTGGGGACCACATGTCCCCACAAGGATAGTAAAACCTGAGAAAACCTACCTTGTAAAAAGGTTTCTGTGAGGGTTATGGTTAGGGGTAGGGGTCGGGTTAGGGGATAGAAATTATCATTAGATCTGTATAAAATCCAAAAAATGCATGGAAGTCTATGGAGAGTCCCCACAATGATATAAAAACATGTGTGTGTGTGTGTGTGTGTGTGTGTGTGTGTGTGTGTGTGTGTGTCAGATGTGTCTGTGTCGTGTAGGAATCGCTGCTACGAGCCGTTTGATGAAAACTCTGCATCCTGTCGCTGTGATACACAGTGTGTTGCCAATAACAACTGTTGCTATGACTACCAGGACATCTGTCTGCAGCCCGGTGAGTGACGTTTATTATACCACGTTACACACGTGTGTGTGAGTGTGTGTTATCGATTCCTGTGAACTTTATCTGAGTGAGATTGTGAAGAGCTCTGTCAGCAGTCTCATTTATTGTGCAGAAGATTATTAATAAATCATCTTACAGTATGTGCTGATCATTAACCGCTTACAGGAATATTCTGGGTCATTTTGAATATGTTGACCGTCCCTATATGGGAATCGTGTTTACAGTAATGCACTTACAGTGGAAGTCTATGGGGCATGTGTACCAGAAGGTTTCAAAGCAGCTTGTATTTTTGTTTAAGCACTTGCATGAAGTATTCAGTACTACGTTTATGTTATTTGGGCTCTAAACCCTCCAAAAATTGACCCCATTGACTTCCATTGTAAGTGTCTCACTGGAACACAGATTTGTGCTTTTTTAAAGTAAAGGAGGAACGAGTTGAAATACATTTTTGTGGTAATCAACATTATGACACTAATGCTGTCGATTGATCTTAACTTGTATTGAACCCGGAATATTCCTTTAATGTAAAAAGTTTGTATTTTTATCTGGTCATGACACAGCAGTCTCATGCCAACTTGTGTTAAGTGGTGCTGTACACTTGCCCCATAGACTTCCATTGTACAGTTTTGTTATTTTACACACTGAGGGACGAGATAAATGTATTGTCTATTGTAATTGACAGCATGAAACAGACGCACTACATGGACATTAACTAATCAATTAACCGGAATATTCATGATATGATGAAGTGTTTATGAATGTTGTTTTGTGTTAGCTGAGAGTTGGGAGTGTACGCCGCTACGGTGCGGAGAGATCCGACTGACTGACAGTAAATGTCACTGTTCACATGACTGTATGAGCGCTAAAGACTGCTGCTCAAACTACAACAGCATCTGTAAAGGTGAGTGACACACCTGAACAACTATACACTACTGATACACACCTGTCCAGCATGCATACAACACCTCTTCTGTTCTCTTAAAGGAACAGTTCACACAAAAATGAAAATTCTGTCATCATTCACTCACCCTCATGTTGTTCCAAAACAGTGTTGGGGAGTAGTTCACTAAAAGTAGTGGCGCTACTCACTTAACCACATTTTGTCAGTAGTGTGAAAGCAGTTCAGTGATTTTCACAATAGTGTCGCTTTTCTAGTAACAAGCTTCGTTTTCCAGCGAGTTGCACTGTAGAGTCACAAAACATATATATTGCGAACACAACAAATTTGAAGGAGTAATCAAACACACTCACCTAAACCGTCCCCTCTCTCAAATGTTACATATTTAAATCTTTAAATAGCTTTGACTTAGTTAGTTAGACTGCTTTTAATCAACACAACTGCAACTGAAGCAAACTTTGAAGGTATATTAAGAATCAATATTGGGGATTGTTCAAATGGAGATTGTGAAAATAATTTTCTATTTAACCAAAATCATTTTGTAAATGATGACAGAAGTTTCAGTTTTGAAATTTAAACTTTGACAAGACAATTCTGATTCTTTTGAGTCACAAAGACTTTTAGTCATTTCCTCTTTCAGGAGACACAGAGTGGGTTCAGGATGAGTGTGTGGACATAAACACACCTAAATGTCCAGCCAGGTAACACACACACAAACACACACACACACACACACACACACACTCAAACACACACACACAAACACACACACTCATCACACACACACACACACACACACTTCATATTGAGTGTTTCCACACTCCTGAATCTCTCTCTCTCTAACTCTGTGTGTGTGTGTGTGTGTGTGTGTATGTATGTGTGTATATGTGTGTGTATGTCTCAACACACACACATACTTTCATCACACACACACACACACACACTCATCACACACACACACACACACACACACAAACACACACTCACACACACACTCACACACACACACGCGTACATAAACATATACACACACACATTTTGAGTACATGTCAATGTGCAGCAGTTTTGAAGTTACTTTATGGTCAGTGTTTACAACACTGTAAAACATTTCAACACACTAAAACTGAAAACTTTAAAGTTACAACATGCAGTTATAAGTTCATGACAGTTCATTCTGATGAAGTGAATCATAATGAAGATGAAGATCTTCTAAAGTTATAAAGAATGTTTTGAATGGGTATCAAAGAGAGAACAATGCTGAATTCATGAGATACAGTCATTTAAAACAGTGCAACTGCTTTTGGTTCATGACTCAGTTTTTAAACTGGAAAGATGAATGACTCAACACAGTAAAAAACATAACTTATTTTTAATATAGCCTCAGTCGCATTTCTTTTATCATGCATAGATTTCTTCATGGGTTCATAACACCTTTTAATGAATTTACATTTGTCAAATAATATTATTTATGTAGAATGCATTTTAAATGTGAGTTATGTTAATATACAAAACTGTTTGTGTTTCTGTGACCGCTGAAGAGCGTTTGGAAATATGGACATTGTTTTGAATTAGTTTAGTGGAAAAACAAAAGCTTTTCTGTGAAAAGTATTTTAGAAAGTAACTTAAAAGTAATATGTACTGTGATTTTTTTCCAATGAAGGAATAAAGTCAGTAATGTCATGATCATTTTTGAGAAGTAATTAGTAATCTGTAACTTAACTTACACTGGATATATCTCGATAACCCCGCCCCTAAACACCACATAATGACAAAACTGAGCATGATTGTTCCCTATCTGTCACTCACTCGACGTTGTGTGGATATAGTGACACTAGGGGTCACTCTTGGGAGCGAACACCTCTGCTTTTTTGAAAAAAGGCCAATGAGAATTGGTGAGTGGAATTTGCATGCCACTTCCCTGGACATATGGGTATAATAGGAGCTGGTATGCAACCACTCATTCAGATTTTCTCTTCGGAGCCGAGCGGTTGTATTTAGTGCACTGAATTCAATTCCCTCCACAGACGCACCTCAAAACTGCTGGATTTACGGCACATTTCAGCGGCTTCTCCCCCTCTGCACCCGTGGAGCTTCGGCAGAGCGAAAATAAGAGAGTATATTCTAAAAGAGTATATTTTCATTCACAAAAAGAGTGGCACACATGGAACGTCTTTTTAAAGATGCCTTTCCATTTGTGTGTTATTCCTGGTTACGGTCGTTATCTCTCCGCTTCTGATGGCCATGATCGCTGTCTTACATGTCTGGGCACTGCCCACGCGGAGACATCGTTCGTGGATGAGTCATGTCCT
Organism: Myxocyprinus asiaticus; assembly: GCF_019703515.2. NCBI lineage: Eukaryota > Metazoa > Chordata > Actinopteri > Cypriniformes > Catostomidae > Myxocyprinus > Myxocyprinus asiaticus. The sequence goes on from NC_059373.1 coordinate 617,876, forward strand.
CATTGAGAGAACATGACCATGGCAATTTTGTGGTCGCGTTTTTCTTACGAAAGCAAGCTACCCCAGCGGCTCCCCACACCGGTCCTTCTACCTAAGGGTTTGAGCCCCCCGAACCCTCGCGGCTCGATGATTGGTTCCTGGGCCCCCATTCCTTTCTTCCCGGAAGTGCATGAGGAGCTGACAAGATCGTGGGAGGCACCTTTTACTGCCCGGTCCCGGTCTTTCAGCTCCCCCGCTCTCACTACCCTCGATGGTGGAGCAGCCAGGGGGTATTCAGTGATCCCCCAGGTGATAAGGCACTCGCAGTGCACTTGTGTCCGCAGAGCACTGCCACCTGGCTCCGCTCCAGGGCCTGTAGGTTTATGTCGTCCCTGACGACTGTGGCCTGCGGTGCCGCTGGACAAGCTGCCTCCGCCCTGCATGCCATGGCTCTCCTGCAAGTACACCAAGCCAAGGTGCTAAAAGAACTACACCAAGGTAGTTCTGACCCGGGATTGATGGTCCAGGAGTGCCACCTTTGCAGCCCTTGCCCCGCTAAGGGAAGTGGGCATTCACATCCTCAACTATCTCGACGACTGGCTAATACTAGCTCACTCTCGAGAGTTGCTGTGCACACACAGGGACCTCGTGCTCCAGCACCTCAGCTGACTGGGGCTTCAGGTCAACTGGGAAAAGAGCAAGCTCTCCTCAGTTCAGAGCATCTCTTTTCTTGGTTTGGAGTTGGACTCAGTCTTGATGACGGCGCGCCTCACGAACGAGCGCATGCAGTCGGTGCTGAACTGTCTGAAGGCGTTCAGACGGAGGACAGCGATTCCACTGAAACCTTTTCAGAGGCTCCTGGGGCATATGGCATCCTCAGCGGCAGCCACACTGCTCGGGTTGATGCATATGAGACCGCTGCAGCACTGGCTTCAGACTCGAGTCCCGAGATGGGCATGGCACCGTGGGACACATCGCGTGGCCATCACACCGATCTGTCGCCGCCTCTTCAGTCCTTGGACCGACCTTGCATTTCTACGGGCAGGGGTTCCCCTAGAGCAGGTCTCCAGGCACGTCGTGGTTACAATAGATGCCTCCAAGACGGGCTGGGGCACCGTATGTAATGGGCACAGCCGCTGGCTCCTGGACTGACCCACGGTTGTGTTGGCACATCAACTGCCTAGAGTTGTTGGCAGTACTGCTCGCCCTGCGGAGGTTCTGTCCATTGATCCAGGACAAGCACGTGTTGGTCTAGACAGACAACACAGCGACGGTAGCGTACATCAACCGTCAAGGCGGTCTACACTCCTGTTGCATGTCACAACTCGCCCGCCATCTCCTCTGGAGTCAGCATTGCCTCAAATGCTACGAGCCACTCACATCCCAGGTGACCTTGACACCGCAGCGGACGCGCTTTCATGTCAGGTTACCCTCAGGGGAGAGTGGAGACTCCACCCTCAGGTGGTCCAGCTGATTTGGAGTTGATTCGGTCGAGCACAGATAGACCTGTTTGCTTCCCGGGAATCCTCCCACTGCCCGCTTTGGTAAGCCCTGACCGAGGCACCCCTCGGTATAGATGTGCTAGTACACCTGGCCCCCTGGACTACACAAATATGCGTTTCCCCCAGTGAGCTTACTTGCACAGACCCTGTGCAAGGTCAGGGAGGACGAGGAGCAGGTCATCCCAGTAGCAACCTACTGGCCCACCCAGACGTGGTTCTTGGATCTCACGCTCCTTGCGACAGCCCCCCCGGCGAATTCCCCTGAGGAAGGACCTTCTTTCTCAGGGACGGGGCACCATCTGGCACCCGCGACCAGACCTCTGGAATTTCCACATCTGGCCCCTGGACAGGACATGGAAGACCTAAGTGGCCTACCACCCGCGGTGGTAGACACGATCACTCAGGCTAGGGCACCCTCTACAAGGTGCCTGTATGCCTTAAAATGGCATCTGTTCGCTGAGTGGTGTTCTTCCTGACACGAAGACCACCAGAGATGCGCAGTCGGATCAGTGCTTTCCTTCCTGCAGGAGAGGCTAGAGGGGCGGCTGTCCCCCTCCACCCTGAAGGTGTATGTAGCCGCTATTTCGGCTCATCATGATGCAGTAGATGGTAAGTACTTGGGGAAGCACGACTTGATCATCAGGTTCCTGAGAGGCGCTAGGAGGTTAAATCCCTCCAGACCACACCTCGTCCCCTCGTTGGACATCTCTGTAGTCCTTCAGGGTCTACAGGGAGCTCCCTTTGAGCCCTTGGAGTCAGCTGAGCTTAAGGCACTCTCTTTGAAGACTGCCCTCCTGACTGCGCTCACTTCCATCAAAAGGGTAGGGGACCTTCAGGCATTTTCTGTTAGCGAATCATGCCTGGAGTTCGGTTACTCTCACGTGATCCTGAGACCCCGACCGGGCTATGTGCCCAAGGTTCCCACGACCTCTTTTAGGGATCAGGTGGTGAACCTGCAAGCGCTGCCCCAGGAGGAGGTAGACCCAGCCTTGGCGTTGCTGTGTCCAGTATGAGCTTTACGCATCTATTTGGATCGCACGCAGAGCTTTAGAAGCTCAGAGCAGCTCTTTGTCTGCTTTGGTGGACAGCGGAAAGGAAGCGCTGTCTCCAAACAGAGGATCGCCCACTGGGTCATTGACGCCATCGCGATGGCATATCAGGCTCAGGACGTGCCACCCCCTGCGGGGTTACGAGCCCACTTCACCAGGAGTGTGGCGGCCTCCTGGGCCCTGGCCAGTGGTGCCTCTTTGGCAGACATCTGCAGAGCAGCGGGCTGGGCAACACCCAACACCTTGCGAGGTTCTACAATCTCTGGGTTGAGCTGGTCTCGTCCCATGTATTGGCCAGCACGAGCAGGTAATTTCAGGGACAGCTGGCCGGGTGTACCGCTTGCGCATAGCACCTTTCCCCTCCCTTGAGGTGAAGACGTGCGCTCTTGACTCCCACTCGTGTTCACAGAATGTGATCCCTGGATGACTTTCCTCCTTAGCCCTCTGTCAGTTGATATTGCAGAGAAACTCTAATAGTGTGCTAATGAGCCCCTGTACTGAGGTGGGTGCTCCACATGTGCTGGTTCCCTGAAGGCAACCCCATGTGATATTTTCCACAAAATCGTTTCCCTGTCAGCAAACTGCGTCTTCCTTGGGCAGAGGCCCCTCTGCCCCCAGTCGCCATGCTCTGTAGAAACTCCTCCCCTTTCGGGTAGGACCTACCATGGGACCTCTCCACATGACATACTTCTGACAAGACTCGGTAAGACCACGTAACGTATTCCACTCAAAATACCCCCCCCCCCTTTTTGGGTGGGGTGTGGTCTCCGGTGTCTTCCCCTTGGGATGGACACCCCCAAATTCCACTCTTTTTGGGGAGAAAAGAGAGGGAAAGCGGCATCGGCTGGGCTAGCCTGTCCCTTTCGTGGGGCAGTAGACTTGTTCCTGATGGACCGTTTGACGCTCATAAGAGTGTTGGGGGAGGTTACGTAATGACCTGGTGCGCTGGGTACGAGGCATACAGCGGTCTGCCCGTCACACACCGCCAGTTCACGTAACACAATTCAGCTAGTTTTGTATAGGGACCACTAGTGTCACTACATCGACACAACGTCGAGTGAGTGACAGATAGGGAACATCCTGGTTATTTTCGTAACCTCTGTTCCCTGATGGAGGGAACGAGACGTTGTTTCCCTCTTGCCACAACGCTGAACTACTCGCTGAAATGGCCGGGACCTGGTCTCGGCTCCTCAGCACAAAACCTGAATGAGTGGTTGCATACCAGTTCCTTTTATACCCGTATGTCCGGGGGAGTGGCATGCAAATTCCACTCGCCAATTCTCATTGGCCTTTTTTCAAAAAAGCAGAGGTGTTTGGGACTCCCAAGGGTGACCCCTAGTGTCACTACATCGACACAATGTCTCATTCCCTCCATCAGGGAACGGAGGTTATGAAAGTAACCAGGACGATTATTTGACATGTCAGACAGCTCTTCCTGATTGTTGCCTTCCTGTCTGTCCAGGGGCCCGACACAACTACAATCGCTCCTGTGCACACAGTGTAGTCCATATAGAAATGATTCAGTGTGAAATTACATGTTTAAAATCAAGTGAAAAACTGAACCTGTTACAGGTTGGAGGCTGTTACAGCAAACATTCAGTGTGTGTTCACTGACCTCCTGAAAACACCAGCTTGTTTTTGTTTGTTTATTTGTTTTAGTTTTAAGAGACAGCCACTGTTGTTGCTCTCACTGGATGGTTTAAGAGCTGAATATCTGCAGACGTGGAGCTCATTAATACCAGTACTGGACAAGATACGTGAGTTTATTCACACACAAACACACAATTCATCCCTTCAATCCATGAACTCTCAGACACACAATCAAGAGCATCGACAGCATTAAACAGTGTGTGTGTGTGTGTGTGTGTGTGTGTGTGTTTAGGACAGTGTGGTACTTCAACACCTTTCATGCAGGCTGTGTTCCCCAGTAAAACGTTCCCCAATCATTACTCCATTGTCACAGTGAGTCCCATCAGTCCAATTACACCTCAGTATGAGCTCTGTGTGTACAGGAAGTGATGTCACAGGTGTGTGGTTTCGTGCAGGGTCTGTATGCAGAGTCACATGGTCTGGTGGATAATAACATGTATGATCCTGTGTTTGATGCCTCATTCAGTCTGTCCAGCAGTGAAAAAGACAATCCCAGATGGTACCAGGGACAACCGGTACAAACACACACACACACACACACACACACACACACACACACACACACACACACACACACACACACACACACACACATACACATTCACACACACACACACACACACACACATACACATTCACACACACACACACACAGACACATACACACACATACACTTACACATTCACACACACACACACACACACACACACACACATTCACACACACACACACACACACACACACACTCACACATGCATACACACACACAAACAGACACAAACAAACACACACACATACACACACACACACACACACACACACACAGACACACACACACACACACACACAGACACACACACATACAAACACACACACACTCACACAGACACAAACAGACACACACATACACACAAACACACACTCATACACACACACACACACACTCATACACACATACACACTCACACAAACACACATGCACACACACACACTCACACAGACACAAACACACACACACGTACACACACAGACACACACACACATACACAAATGCACACACACACACACACACACACACACACAAACACACACTCACACAGACACAAACACACACACAAACACACTCACACACATACACATACACACACACAAATGCACACACACACACAAACGCACACAAACACAGACACAAACACACACACTCACACACACATACGCATACACACATACTCGCACAAACACATACACACTAACATATACACACACACACACACACATACACAAACACACACACGCACCTTGTTACTCCAGAAAAGCAGCACAATCCTTCATTGCTAGTTCTAATGTGACATTTTCGAACTAGCAACGAAGACTCGGGCTATGTCAGAGCAAGACGCAGAATCCATATCGGAAGAAAGTAGTTCCACTCATAAGAGCATTTTATGGACGAAAACCAGAAAACGTCTTGAGATAAAACCCTGAACGATTTATAAAGGTGTGGTAATTGGCCCATTGAATTATTGAAAAATAATGCACACCCGAGGCGTAACGGTCACTCTGCTGCGCATTACTACCTTGGGGTGTCTGTCATTAATTATTCCTCACATGCTGCATATATTCTATACATCCATTCACATATCAAATTTGAAATATGATAAGAGAATGTAAAAATCAAGTTAAACCGAGGCGCTTTACACATTTTAAAGGAGTAGTTCACCCAGAAATGAAAATACTGTCATCATTTACTCACCCTCATGTTGTTCCATGTCCATATGACTATAATAAAATAAAGTAAGTCATACGGGTTTAGAATGTCATGAGGGTGAGTAAATGATGACTTTCTTTGATCTTTCTCTTTAAGTAAACTGTAGCAGTACAAGTTCGTTTGTAGCATTCACATACAAGACGAAACTTCACATAAGATATACAGGTGCATCTCAATAAATTAGAATGTCGTGGAAAAGTTCATTTATTTCAGTAATTCAACTCAAATTGTGAAACTCGTGTATTAAATAAATTCAATGCACACAGACTGAAGTAGTTTAAGTCTTTGGTTCTTTTAATTGTGATGATTTTGGCTCACATTTAACAAAAACCCACCAATTCACTATCTCAAAAAATTAGAATATGGTGACATGCCAATCAGCTAATCAACTCAAAACACCTGCAAAGGTTTCCTGAGCCTTCAAAATGGTCTCTCAGTTTGGTTCACTAGGCTACACAATCATGGGGAAGACTGCTGATCTGACAGTTGTCCAGAAGACAATCATTGACACCCTTCACAAGGAGGGTAAGCCACAAACATTCATTGCCAAAGAAGCTGGCTGTTCACAGAGTGCTGTATCCAAGCATGTTAACAGAAAGTTGAGTGGAAGGAAAAAGTGTGGAAGAAAAAGATGCACAACCAACCGAGAGAACCGCAGCCTTATGAGGATTGTCAAGCAAAATCGATTCAAGAATTTGGGTGAACTTCACAAGGAATGGACTGAGGCTGGGGTCAAGGCATCAAGAGCCACCACACACAGACATGTCAAGGAATTTGGCTACAGTTGTTGTATTCCTCTTGTTAAGCCACTCCTGAACCACAGACAACGTCAGAGGCGTCTTACCTGGGCTAAGGAGAAGAAGAACTGGACTGTTGTCCAGTGGTCCAAAGTCCTCTTTTCAGATAAGAGCAAGTTTTGTATTTCATTTGGAAACCAAGGTCCTAGAGTCTGGAGGAAGGGTGGAGAAGCTCATAGCCCAAGTTGCTTGAAGTCCAGTGTTAAGTTTCCACAGTCTGTGATGATTTGGGGTGCAATGTCATCTGCTGGTGTTGGTCCATTGTGTTTTTTGAAAACCAAAGTCACTGCACCCGTTTACCAAGACATTTTGGAGCACTTCATGCTTCCTTCTGCTGACCAGCTTTTTAAAGATGCTGATTTCATTTTCCAGCAGGATTTGGCACCTGCCCACACTGCCAAAAGCACCAAAAGTTGGTTAAATGACCATGGTGTTGGTGTGCTTGACTGGCCAGCAAACTCACCAGACCTGAACCCCATAGAGAATCTATGGGGTATTGTCAAGAGGAAAATGAGAAACAAGAGACCAAAAAATGCAGATGAGCTGAAGGCCACTGTCAAAGAAACCTGGGCTTCCATACCACCTCAGCAGTGCCACAAACTGATCACCTCCATGCCACGCCGAATTGAGGCAGTAATTAAAGCAAAAGGAGCCCCTACCAAGTATTGAGTACATATACAGTAAATGAACATACTTTCCAGAAGACCAACAATTCACTAAAATTGTTTTTTTTATTGGTCTTATGATGTATTCTAATTTTTTGAGATAGTGAATTGGTGGGTTTTTGTTAAATGTGAGCCAAAATCATCACAATTAAAAGAACCAAAGACTTAAACTACTTCAGTCTGTGTGCATTGAATTTATTTAATACACGAGTTTCACAATTTGAGTTGAATTACTGAAATAAATGAACTTTTCCACGACATTCTAATTTATTGAGATGCACCTGTAAGTGCATATAAGACGAAGCGTTCTGACGTCCGTGAAATGAACTAAGTGTGAAAGTCAGACCTGTTGTGTTGTTTCATTCTGCACTGACCCTGTGACCTCTGACCTCAGATCTGGAACACAGCCATGTATCAGGGAGTGAAAGCAGGAACGTTCTTCTGGCCAGGATCTGACGTTCCCATAAACGGGAGTCTGCCAAATATCAACATGAATTACAACGGGTACGCTGATATCTCACACGCACGCACGCACATTCATTTGATTGTGTTCAACACAACATGAGCATCAGAGGAGGATGTTTGAGGGTCAGACTGTATAACACAGAGATTACAGAATCAGTTTCACATGAAACTCTTCCGCAGTGAAGGAGCTGTTGCCCATCAGATACAAGCACTCAGATACTTATCACATTTTGTAAGTTTGTAATACAGCAGTAAACTATAGCGGGTGAATGGGAGACCACAGCGGCTCCGAAAGCAAGATAAAAAAATCCACTATTACATTTAAACGTCATTCCAAAAGAGGAAAAAGATGAATTACGACAGTCAGAAGAGAGAAAGATGACAAAAGTACAGTCACTCCATCAGCAGCTGTATTAGAAGCCTCATCACAGCAGTGTGGACTAGTTTTATAAACTAGTGCCAGGGTAATATAGCACAAATTACAGACAGCTGCAGAAATATAGAACACATTACGGAAACCTCTAGACTAAACAAAGAGTGTTTAACGAGCTTTAAATAAATTGCTGCAAACAAAAACTGATTCAATACACATTCAAATCTGAACTGGACAGAACAGGAAGTGATGACCATATAAGGAAAACAAAATAGTGCCGTCTAGTAGCCATCAGTTCAAACTGCAATAGCAGCCTTCATTGCAGAAGCATCTCTGATTATAATTAGCATTATTCCCCATCAGATCACAGAACATACTACATACATCACAGCATACTGAACCTCAAACATCTATTTATTAACCCATATATTTAATACGTTTTTCTGTGTGTGTGTGTGTGTAGTTCAGTCCCATTTGAAGAGAGAGTGTTCACCATTCTCAAGTGGCTGCAGTTACCGGATAACGAACGGTAAATTACAGTCAAACACTGTTGATCACGTGTGCAAATCACATCATGTAGTGTGATTCTTTTCAGATTCTCAGTGTTTGTGTTGTAGGCCTGATTTCTTCACTCTGTATCTGGAGGAACCTGATAAATCTGGACACAGTTTTGGACCGGTCAGCGGAGGGGTGAGAATACTTTTGAATGGCAAAATACTGTGGTCAAATATTTCTCATATTTGTTTTTATTTAATAACATCCTCTTAACAGTAGTTTTGTCTCTGTATTGTGAATGCAGTGCTAAAGTCGTGTGGACAGAGAAAGAAATCAAATCCTCTCTTTGATCTGTAGTGCTGGGAAAGTTTGTTTAATTGGATGGTTCATATAAATGATCGGGAAAAGTAAATGATTCACTGATTCACTCACACGCAGCTTGATTCATTTTGAGTGAATTGGTAAAGTAAATGATTCACTGATTCACTTACACGTATTTTGATTCATTTTGAGTGAATTGATAAAGTAAATGATTCACTGATTCATTCACACGCAGCTTGATTCATTTTGAGTGAATTGGTAAGTAAATGATTCACTGAATCACTCACAAGCAGCTTGATTCATTTTGAGTGAATTGGTAAAGTAAATGATTCACTGATTCACTTACATGTAGCTTGATTCATATTGAGTGAATTGGTTCATTTTGGAATGCTCATGTAAATGAATGATTCAGTGATTCACTCATTCCCTGTGTCGTCTTTTTTAAAGTGAAATATTCAGTACATTGCTGCTGTTTATCATGTTTTCAACTAAAATATGATAATTTTTAGTTTTATAAGTTGTATTTAGTGTTAGTTTTTATATTCAATTTTATGTTGTCAGCCTAATTAATGTCACCACCAATTAAGATCTGAGGTTTTTGTGACAGATAAATGTAATTTCAGAATTAAATATGTCATGTGATAGTTAAATCAGGATATGCATTTCAGATATTTAGATACAACATTTTTAACTAGTTAAAATGCTCATTCTTGAGATCAGTAAATACATTTGCACTAGTATAAACTTTAGTAATTTAGGAATTTCAACTAGTAAAAAACTAATAAGGGGCATTTATTGATTTATTTAGTGTTTAATAATCCATTTAATGATTTTATATTTTTTTACTGATTTTATTATTAATTTAATGATTTAAATATTTATATTATTATATAATTTTGAGACATTTGTCCCTCCATATGATCTGTTATTCACTCCTATTCAAAACTTAATTACGGATATCTATATTTCACATATCAGCAATGTAAACCTTACTAGTAAATAGCACCTGTAACACACCCCAACTCGATTCCCCATCCTCTCTCACTCTTATATTTCTATTAATCTATTCATTCCTTGCAGTGATTTGGTCACAGTGAAGGTCGGGTGTTGAGAGATCAAATTAACCATGGTTTTACTATAGAAACTGTGGCAGGGGGGAGGGCGGGGCTGGGTTGTGATGCTGCACACCCAGCCCCTAATCAGGCTAATCAAGCCCTCGAGAGGGATAAAGGCAACCGGAGGTGGCAGTTCGAGAGAGAGAGAATTACGGGCAGCTGCCCTGTATGTGTTTGTCTTTTTGTTTAAGTTAACCATTAAATATGATTTATATTGTTAAGCCAGTTCTCACCTCCTCCTTTCCATTGAACTTTGTTACACTGGTGCCGCAACCCGGGAAGGAGGAGGGATGTGCCGTAGTTGAGTCCTTGCCACTACGCGGCGGTAGACCTGAAGGATGCATACTTAAACGTCTCGGATTCTCCTCAGCACAGGCCCTTTTATCGGTTCACCTTTGAGGGCCGAGCGCACCAGTACAAGGTCCTCCCCTTTGGTCGGTCCCTGTCACCTGGCTGGCTCTAGCTCACTCTCGAGATTTGTTGTGTGCGCACAGGTACCTGGTGCTCAGGCACCTCAGTCGGTTGGGGCTTCGGGTCAACTGGGGAAAGAGCAGCTCTCCCCAGTACAGAGCATCTCTTTTCTCGAGTTGGAGTTAGACTCAGTGTCTATGATGGTGTGCCTCACAAGTGAGCGCATGCAGTCAGTGCTGAACTGCCTGAAGTTGTTCAGGCGGAGCACGGCGGTCCCACTGAAGCATTTTCAGAGGCTCCTGGGTCATATGGCATCCTCGATGACCTGCGGTGGTAGACACAATCACTCAGGCTAGGGCTCCCTCTACAAGGCGCCTGTATGCCTTGCAGTGGCGTCTGTTCGCTAAGTGGTGTTCTTCCCAACGCGAAGACCCCCAGAGATGTGCAGTCAGATTTCCTTCCTGCAGGAGAGGCTGGTGGGGCAGCTGTCCCCCCCACCTTGAGGGTGTACGTGGCCGCTATGGCAGCGCACCACAATGCAGTTGACGGTAAGTATTTAGGGAAGCATGACCTGATCATCAGGTTCGAGGTGCAAGGAGGCTGAGTCCTCCCAGACCGCACC
>NC_059373.1:634085-674085 GCF_019703515.2 Myxocyprinus asiaticus
CTTTTAAAAAGTTTTACTCCTAAAGAAATTAATGGTAATTTTGAAACATGTATAAAGTCATAACAGATCATATGAGATGAGGACTCTAGACGTTTCAGTGATCTTATAAAAGCTGTTTGGAGAGGGTCCCCTCATGGGGGCTGCCATGTTGAGATCACATGACCAGCTGAATACTACTCGCTTAATCTCAGTAACCGTTCTCTTATTGGACACTTTCATTCATGGATTAAATTAATCATGGCTGACATTAAATTGTGAATTTGTTTGGGGGGGATTTTTCCCCTTTTTGTCCCAGTTTGGAATGCCCAATTCCCAATGTGCTTTTTAAGTCCTCGTGGTCACGTAGTGATTCGCCTCAATCCAGGTGGCGGAGGACGAGTCTCAGTTGCCTCCGCATCTGAGACTGTCAACCCACGCATCTTATCACGTGGCTCGTTGAGTGCGTTGCCACGGAGACATAGCACGTGTGGAGGCTTCATGCCATCCACCGCGGCATCCAAGCTCAACTCACCACATGCCCCACCAAGAACGAACCACATTATAGCCACCACGAGGAGGTTACCCCATGTGACTCTACCCTCCCTAGCAACTGGGCCAATTTGGTTGCTTAGGAGACCTGGCTGGAGTCACTCAGCACACCCTGGGATTCGAACTAGTGAATTCCAGGGGTGGTAGTCAGCATCTTTTACCACTGAGCTACCCATTTTCTTGTTCCCAGACTTTGCGAATTCAACGAGAGAAACGTGATAAATTAAAGGAATGCAAGAAACTCTTACATCAACGGAAGGTCGCTTTTGCACTGATATTTCCGGCCAAATTGAGAAGAGATACTAAGGATGGCCGTAGAGAATTTACATGTCCACAGCAAGCATTTTTTTGATTTTCATGATTTTCATGTTGCTGCCTAGTGGACCAACTCACTGAACATACACTCGACTGCCCGAGGAAGCTGTTTTGTTTCTTTTTGTGCTGGTTCCACCTAGCGGCGGGAGTTTGTTTTGTATAATATAATTTCTTCGGGACAGTATGTGGATGATACTGCATGTTTTTGGTGCTTATGCCTCCTATTGGCCTGGAGTTTGTTTTGTGGAACATCTCTTGCAGGACATTGGAGTGATTAGGTCTTTTGTTGAACTCATGTAGCAGCCGAATGGACCGGCTTACTGAACATTTGTTTGACTGCCCGAAGAACTGAACAGCCCCCTTTTTTTGTTTTGTTTTTTGTGCTGGTTCCATTAGCAACTGGAGCTTGATCTGTGGAGGAACACACCTTCAGGACAGTTTTATGGATGAATCTACACTTTTTTTGTGTTTATTCCGCTTATTGTCTGGAGTTTGTTTTATAGATTATTTTTTGCTGTGTAATTCTGTCTCACAAAAGTTTTATAGAAACACCGGACTTGAGCAATCCGACAGCAGTTGTTGTGGGGGCTCTTGTATGAACTGTTTGAATTTGGAGGGATGGACGCCGGTTGGCGCTGTCGTGTGCGGGGTTAATGCACACGTTTTTCTTTTTTCTGTTTGTTTGGTTTGGGGGGAAGTTTGGGGTTTGATTATTACACTAATGTTGGAATGTGGTCTTTATAATATTGACACACAATCTATTTTTTCTAATGTGTCAAAATGTCAAATGTTAATATGAGCGGATTATCTCTCTCCACATGGAATATGAATGGGTTGGGGCACCCCATAAAAAGAAGGAAGGTTATTTCTCTTCTTAAGCATAAGAAATATGATATAGTGTTTCTTCAAGAAACGCATCTTTCTCCGCAGGAAGCAGAAAAATTTGGAAAGATAGTGCAAGCTGCTGGCACCCCTCATAATATAATATTGGGAGGAGACTTTAATCTTTTGATGGACTCAGTCCTTGATCACAGTGAAGCAAAAGTGTGTAAACCCCCTAGAGCAACACTGATGTTTCATAGGATGTGTAAAAATCTTGGTCTTACAGATATTTGGAGACTTTTGAACCCATCTGGTAGGGACTATACATTTTTTTCATCAGTCCATAAGATTTATTCTAGAAAAGTTTTTTTTTTTATATCCAAATCCCACATTTCATCTGTTGTTGATTGCTCAATTGGAAACATTTTAGTCTCAGATCACGCCCTGGTGAGTTTAGAGGTGTTGCCACATATAGAGAAAAAGAAATCATATAGTTGGCTCTTTAATGTGTCCCTTTTGCAAAATCCTGAATTCCAACAAATGTTAAAGGCTGACATCAATGTTTATATGGAGACCAACTGGTCCTCAGTATCCTCTGTGGGCGTGGCTTGGGAGGCACTTAAGGCGGTTCTTAGGGGTCGGATCATACAGTATGCCTCATTCACCAAAAAATCCAAAGCACAAGAACTTGTGGAGTTGGAAGGAAATATTAAAAGTGATGAGGCAGAGCTGAAGCGTCGTATGTCATCTGATGGCCTCAGAGAACTGACCCGATTGAAATACAGATATAACACTATTTTGTTGCAGAAAGTGGAGTTTTGGTTATTCAGGGCAAGACAGTCATACTTTGAGTCGGGGGACAAAGCAGGGAAGCATTTGGCTAGATATATAAAGCAGAGCGAGTCTTTTTCTACCATTCCCTCAGTGAAATCTGCTGGTGGTGAAATATTTACCTCACCCACTGATATTATTAATGCCTTTAAAGAATTCTATCTTGATCTTTATAGTTCCACGCCTTCGTCTACTGATGAAGATATTAGAAACTTTGTGGAACCATTAGAACTTCCTAAACTGACGATTGAGCAAAAAAAATTCTCTTGATTCTGAGATAACCTTGGAGGAGCTTGGCGAGGTAATTAAGGCCTTTCCTACTGGTAAGGCTCCGGGGCCAGATGGTTTTGCCGCTGAATTTTTTAGATCCTATGCTACAGAACTGGCTCCACTTTTGTTAGAAATTTATACGGAATCATTAAAGAATGGAAAGCTTCCGCCAACCATAACACAAGCCCGGATCAGTCTGATTCTTAAAAAGGACAAAGATCCAAGCGAGTGTAAAAGTTACCGTCCAATTTCCCCGATCCAACTAGAATTTAAAATATTGTCAAAAAGTTTGGCTAACCGATTAAGTACGTTTTTTTATTTGTGTGTGTGTGTGTATTCTATTTGTGACCACAGGGATGTTCTTTGGGAGTCGGGATGGGGTTGGTGATTGGGGAGGGGTAATAGTGGGGGTTAAATGTTAAATGTTGACTCGATGTGTAACATCTGCTTCCTCCAACCACCAGATATATGTTGTTATATGTTTATAAGTCAATACAAAATGTTAATTGAAAAAAAAAAAAGATATAGCACATTCAGTCAGAACAGTCTGAAGGTCTGTGCCAACTTTAGTGTATGTAGCTTGAAAGTTCCTGGAGAAGTTACAGTTGATCATTTAAGTCTTGTTTAGGGATTTTGAAAGACTCTAAAAATGTCTGTTGAAAAACAGTATGTCATACCAACATTATAATCAACTGATTAAATAAACTGATCCTGAAACTTTAATAATCATGAAATAAATGAGGATGAAGTATTTTAATCTATTTATGCTTGTCATTTCTGGGGTAAGAAGCCCTTTGCTATTGTCTTGGATGTCAGGGGTGTTGAAATCAAAAAGGTGGAGGACCACTGAAGTAAAATAACTTTTTATATAATGTAATTTGAATGTTATCATTACAATTTCTCTTCTGTGCTGTATATGATATCAGCAGTGGGAAAAGGGGCAGGATTCTTGTCTGCAAGCAATAAATTAACAATAATAAAAAATAACCTAACACAACCACTCTCATGTGAATCTCTCTCAGATGTTCTGGGAATCAGTCCGTTCCAGAATAACGGCACTCACGGCAGTCTGAATCACCTGCTGCGGGCTCCACCTCACACACCCCATCACCCGCAGGAACAGAGCGCACCGCAGCAGTGCCCGCTCACCAGCCTACAGCCAACACACACACTCAACTGCAGCTGCCCACAACTGGTACACACACACGCTCACACACACACACCCACACACACACACACACCCACACACACACACACACACACACTCACACACACACACACACTCAACTGCAGCTGCCCGCAACTGGTACACACACACAGTCACACACACGCTCACACACTCACACACACACACACACACAATGACTAGCACACAATCCAAACACACTTTCGATACACCTCATTGTGTGATTGTGTTTTTCAGGATGGAATGAATCTCAACACACGATTAAATCTCACAGACACAGAAGGTAAATTCAGTTCCACACACACACACACATACATTATAAATGAAAATTTTCTCTCCAATCTTAGGCCTGTTTTAAACTCAAAAGAAAACATGCTGGAAATGCACTATGAATATAAATACTGATAAACACAATCTTTCACATTATAAGCTTATATGAAGCAATCAGGTGAACTACTGATAAACTGCACAAAAGATAGACACACAGCGACAGACACATAAACACTTTCTAATCAGTAAATCTGAATGAATCCAGATGAGTTAATCACTTTATATCAGGATTTTTGTTCCATGTTGTGTAAATAAAATAACATTTGGATGTTAATGAGTGTGTTGGGCCTCATGTATTCATATAGAAGACAAAGGCAGTCGTAAAAACCTAACTCAGCCCCCACATACCAAGTCGTAAATCTTACTGATAAAAATCGCGCCAAAATCAAACAAAGGGAGTCCAAAACAGACTACAAATCCCATGAAGCCTTGCTCACTAAAGGATCGAACTCTCAACTCCTATTGGATGAGGCACACAACAGAACGCACCTCAAACCATGACATCATCAGGAGTAGAAATACCTCTGAAATGCTTCCGGGATTTGCTTCAAGCAACTTCGTTCACCAAGTATAGACGTAGTTCATCGCTGCTCTCAGGTGCAACCTTGTGGCACAAGGAAGTAACATTTGACTTGAAACTGTGGCCATACAATCTCCATCTCGCTGGACGAGTTGAGATTACTCTGTGTTCAACCGAACACTCTAACGGATCCGAAGGAGACTGCCGAGCAATTCGCATCTTCATCCGTTTGCCTGTAGAAGTGAAGAGATTAAAGATTTCTCTTCCATCTTCAATCAAGTCGATATTTTCTGAGTTCTCCGCCAGCCCGCTGAGAAGCAGTCAGCTGTGCCCGCCAACAGAGCGAGGAAACGGCCTCCCGTCATCACCCGAGCCTCAAGGAACCGGGTCAGAGTTAAAGGACGGAGGAAAACACATTTTACCTGTGTCCTCATGCGATTCAAGTAAGAGGTTTACGTCTGGGCAGAGATAGAATATTATAGTGTGTTATTCTTGTGTTTCAAGGTTATTGCTTGTACAGTTTACGGACTGCCATGTCCGCTCATTATTAATACTCAGGGTATTAATTATCACGAATGAGTTTTTCTGTATTGTGGTCCAACCAAATTGGATTGTTGTGCAATTCCGCCATCGCGGGTGAGACAGGTAAACTGAGTTATCCATTAAAGAGTCAAAGAACGCGGGACTGTTTACGAGCCGTCCACTGCGTCTCTGAGCGATGAACTAACAGCTGCTTTCTCTCCCACGATCACGAAATCGGCTTTAGGGCCGTCACTTAATTCTCTCTCGTACTAACCACACACACACACACATGCACGTGACCCCTCACAAACATTCTGGCACAAATTTTTGGCTCCTAGATAGCTTCATGCTAAAGCTCAGCTTTGTCCCTAAGCTATCGTACAAGTGGATACACACGGTAACTGGTAGACGCCATTGACTGGTTTCTCTCCGCCCCCATTCGCGGTCATATTCCCTGACCGGAAGTCTCACGTGACATACTCTCCACGAGAGTCACGTCTGCCATTTTGTGTGCGTCCCTCCTTACACACACATACACACTCTCACACACACACACACACACCCTCATGTGTTATAGGATTATTTTATTTCCATATCTAATCATATCACTGTTTAGTTTGTAAGTCGGAAGTTTATTGACTGCATTGTATTAATTATTAATTGATATTACTGCGTAAATAAACTTTGTTTATATTACAAAGAGAAGTGTTTTGGTTTGTTTTGCATACACCTGTGTCATGCTGACGGGATGTCAGTGCTCGGATTCAAACCTTCATTCATTGTTTTTTTCCCGAAATCGATATTCTTCGGATGTCGATTTTCCTAAGAAAACAATCTAATATTGAGATGGTTTTAATATTTGGTTATTAGTCCCTGATTTCAGGGTGGTGCCCCGTCAATGTTAATCCTTATTAATATTCTATTGATTTTTGATAATTGATAATTATCTTTGATGATTGAATTTGAATGATCAATAAGCTAGTGTTAATTTTAATTAATGTTTCATCGATGTTAACAATTAATGATTATCTTTGATAATTGTTGATTTAAAGGATTAGAAAAAGCTAACATTAATTCTCATCAATGTTCTATTGATTTTAATAATTAATAATTATCTTTGGTAATTATTAATTATTGCTAATAACCAAACCCGCTCCTAAACGTAGCGCACTACATTTACTGGAGCCCCATATGAGGTTTTAATGAGTTAAATTCAATTAATTTATTTAAATATTAATTAATAACTAAAGAAATAATTATTAATTATTTCTGATAGTAACACTGATCTAAACAATCAGTAAAGCCCTACAAGTGTTTCTCACAAAACCAGTCATATTTAATCCCATATCAATAAAAAAATAAAAAAAAAGAAATTATATTTTGGATAAAGAAAATTAAACGTACATTTAGGACCATTAAGATTTTTGAGTCCACAAACAAATGCTGTCCGCACACTGAATGACAGACTGAAAAATGCCGCGGCAGGAGGGACACAACATCTCATTCCCTCCATCAGGGAGCAGAGGTTACATCAGTAACCAAGACGTTCTCTGTCTGTCACTCACTCGACGTTGTGTCGATGTAGTGACACTAGGGGTTCCTATTTGAAATGCCGCAGGTGCTGAACCGTGTCACGAGGCACGGAAGTGTGGACACGGGCAAGCTGCTGCGTGCCTCGCAGCGAGTGCTCAACCATGTCATGACCTTCCAGTGAGTTAGGTTAGGTGTATCCCTAGTCCCATTAAGGGGGGAGAGGGCACTTACCCAAGTAGGCTACCGGCGGTGCCTTTCTTAATTTGCTGTTAAGCAATCTCCTGCCGAGCATTTTCTAGAATAGCGCTGGGAAGTGCTCTTCCCTCTCCAGGAAGGAGAGCACTATGGAGACCACATCCTGCCAGAGGGAGGTTAACATGTGGAGAATACCTCACATGGACTTACCAACGGGTAAGTACACATATGGAATGATACCACAGGAGGACCCTATCTACAGAGAGGGTACGCAGCACAGTGGCCGAGACTGAGAAAAGCTCTGATGAGGGGAAACACAGGTTTCACCTAAGGGGGAAACTGAACTGTGGAAACTCATGATACGGGATTACCAAAGGGGAATCACCACTAGGGTAGCAAAGGGGCGGAAAATTTCCGGTAGATTTCTGGAAACTTTCCAGAAACTTTCCATGGGAAGTTAAGCTGGGGAATTTTGGAAATATTGGAAAAAAACTTTGGGCACTTGGCTATATGCTGCTACATCTTTGTGGCATTCTTAACATAGGTCTTTGCACAGTATTTGCAAATGTACACAGCCTTTCCTTCTACATTGGCTGAGGTGAAATGTATCCACACATCAGATGGCGCATGTGGCATTGTTCTGTAGAGTAAGATTAGAAAAAAGCTTGTAAAAACAGTAATGCAATGCCATGCACAGATATATAAATAGTTAGCTAAACAATTGGAATATTCTGGAATGGCAAAAATATTTGACAATTGATGCTGGACAAATGAATAGAAATGAATAGATCAAAATCAAATCAAATCACTTTTATTGTCACACAACCATATACACAAGTGCAATGGTGTGTGAAATTCTTGGGTGCAGTTCCGATCAACATAGCAGTCGTGACAGTGATGAGACATATACCAATTTACAATAACATCAAATTAACACAACACAATTTATAGTCTAATGTACACATAATTACACACAACACAATATACAAATAATAGCATACACTGTACAGTATACAATACACACAATATAGAATACACATTATACAATAAAAAAAAGTATATATAGAATTTACAGTTGGTTGTATTGTATGATGAAAACTCCTCAATCAGCATGTTAAATCAAACTATAACATACTTGTATGATAACAGAAAACTGGCTAGCAGAAGGCAGAAGAAACAGCATCACAGGTGAGCTAGCTAGCACCATGATAGTTAGCTTCTTAAACTGTCAATGAAATGGTGTTAGCTAGCTTACATTTATCATATCTGATTTACTGGCTAGCTAGCTACTGTATAAACACATTTTGATTTAGTATTTGCTAGTTAAACTTTAATACCATAGATCAAATATATTTACCCTAGTAATATCATCAAAAATTACTTGACTGGATGTAGTCCTTGGGCTCAAATGCAGTAGTGTGTCTTCAATAGTCCTGCTGTAATAAGTAGCCTGCAGTAAGTAGTGTGCTGTGTGCATGTGATTGAGGAATGCACAGGGTAGAAATTCAACTGAATTTGCATTAAATCTGGTTGTTTTAACCAAGATTATGCTGCAAGATGTTTTTTTTCCAACTACATTTAAGTTCCCTGTTATAGGCTAACTTGCAATTTTGCAAATTTCTAATTTATTCCCATTAATTCCCATTAATTCCCATATATTCCCGTTAATTCCCATGGAAAGTTTCCAATTTAGAAAATTCCCAGAATTTTGCAACCCTAATCACCACGCATACAGGGAACTGTAGTGGACAAAAAGCGCACATTATCACCTTTGAAAAAGGGGAAAGGCGCAATGCAAGCGGTACACCCAACTGGCCACCTGGTCTACCTGCTGTTACTGCGTAACACTCGGGTCGAAACCGGGTCTATGCGTAGGTTATAAAACCTCGCAAAGGTATTGGGCATAGCCCAACCCGCAGCTCTGCATATCTCTGCTAGAGAGGGCCCCTTGCCATTGCCCAGGAGGACGCAACACCTCTAGTGGAGTGCGCCCAGACTCAAAGGGGCACGGCAAGTCCTGAGACTGGTATGCGAGAGAAATGGCATCCACAATCCAATGGGCCAACCTCTGCTTGGAGACAGCTTTCCCCTTCTGCTGTCCTCCAAAACAGACAAAGAGCTGCTCCGAGCATCTAAAGCTCTGCGTGCGGTCCAGATAGATGCGCAGGGCGCGAACTGGACACAGCAACAAGAAGGCCAGGTCTCCCTCCTCTGAAGGGAGTGCTTGCAGGTTCACCACCTGGTCCTGAAAAGGAGTGGTGGGAACTTTGGGCATGTAACCGGGCCGGGGTCTCAAGATCACGTGAGAGTGTGCTGGCCCGAACTCCAGGCATTTGCTGGTAACAGAGAGTGCCTGCAGGTCCCCCACCCTCTTGATGGAAGTGAGCACCACCGTCGAGAACTGATGGGCGAAATCCTCTATGATGTCGCCAAAAAGCCCCCCTTGGGAGATGGGCGCATCAAGAAAGCGGACTTTCTCGGCGCCACGCATCTCCGCAAGGTTAAGCCACAGGTGCCTCTCTTGGACCACAAGCGTGGACATCGTCCGCCTCAGGGCACACGCCGTGACCTTCGTCGCGCGTAAGGCAAGGTCAGTCGCAGTGCACAGTTCCTGCATCAGCCCTGGGTCGGTCCTACCCTCGTGCAGGTCTTTTAGCGCCTTGGCCTGGTGGACCTGCAGGATGGCCATGGCGTGAAGGGCGGAAGCGGCCTAACCCGCGGCCTTGTAAGCCTTCATCATTAAAGAGGAAGAGAACTTACAGGCCTTGGAAGGGAGCCTTGGTTGGTCGCGCCAGGTGGCTGCGCCCTGCAGGCTTAAATGCACCGCTACGCCGTGCTCTACCACCCATGGCCAGGAGCTCAGAAGATTCATCCACTTTCAATAGCAGAAGCCCACCCTCCGATACCGTGACCGAAAGCTCATCCTCGTCGCGAGCCGCAAATGACACATTAAACCCGCCCTGAGGCAGACCACCTGCATTGCTCGACAGCTCGTCCAGACAGAACAAGCGTGCTGGGGGATGGGAGGTCCGCGGGGGCTGAGCCGGCGGAAACACTTCCATGTCCACATCTAGTTCGCCCGTAGTGCTTGCCGATCCGGCCGGCTGAGCATCAGCCCAGGACGGACCGGGTTGGGGAGCAACCGCGGTGGCTCCTTGCTTCAAGAAGAAGGAAGTGAGCCGCGACCGCAACGTTCTCATGGGGCATGTTCTCGCAATTAGAACATGACCCTTCCACGAAAGCCGCCTCGGTGTGCTGGTGCCCCAGACACTCCAGGCAGATTTCATGCGTATCCGGAGGGGAGTGATAACGGCCACATCCAGTAGCGCAAACGCGGAAGGATGTCTTTAAAATGACGGCAAGCATTTGTGCGAGCTCTTTTAGAAGGAAATATACTCTTTCTAATATACTCTTTTAGCACCTGCAGACTCAGGCTGCCAAAGTGCCCAGGGGAAACACAGCACTCAAACGTGTGAGGGTGACCACTGATATGCGTCATAAAAATCCAGCAGCGTAGCAAAGAGTGAGAGGACGAACATACATGCATTCGCTCCGAAGAAAAAAATCTGAATGAGTCATGCACGCCATCTCCTTTTATACCCATATGTCCGGGGCAGAGAGTGGCATGCAAATTCCACTCACCAAATTTCATTGGCCTTTTCTATTTTAAGCAAAGGTGATTGGGACTCTCAAGATCGAACCCCTAGTGTCACTACATTGACACAACGTCGAGTGAGTGACAGACAGGGAACTCTTTTATACATTCATAGCACATTCTTTACCAGAAACAGCCACGATTTCTCAAACATCATCTGATAAACTTTAACAGAATGTGCTGAGTATTGTTCTGTGACGTGTGTGTGTGTGTTCAGTGTCAGCGAGCGTGAGGAGACACATGTTGTTCGGCCGTCCGCGGATTCTACACACTGATGCTGAATACTGTCTGCTGTATCAACACGGATTCATCAGTGCATATAATACACACACACACACACCTGTGTGGAGCTCATTTACTGTGGACAAACCGGTGAGAGACACACACACACACATACACTAATGAGCTCAATTAGGAACAGCATTGGGATGTTTTAACTATTATGTAAAACCTGCGGTGTGTGTTTGTCTGTGTGTGTCTGTGTGTTTGTGTGTGTGTCTGTGTGTGTGTGTGTGCGTGCATGTAGGTTGAAGGTGGTTCTGTGTCTCCGGTTGTCTCAGATTGTCTCCGAGCAGACGTCAGGATTCCAGTCAATCAGAGTGCAACATGTGATCAGTATGAGAACGCTGTTAACATCACACACTCTTTTCTGTACCCGCCCAGTGAGTGACACAACATACATGTGTTTATTCTTACTTATTTTTCCCCTGAGGTCCATGTATGATGTTAGTAAAGTAGTTTCATTCCAAAAACAGTCCACATTTAGTTTTCATGACACTTTTTCAGCCTCTCTCTGACTCTTACAATTAAACAGGCTGTTTTTTTTACGTTTAAGATTTCTAAAGTATGTAAACAGTTTTTTCCACTTTTTTTTATCATAATTTTGGTGTTTTGACAAAAATGTCCTTTAAATTTATATATATAATATTTTATATTCATTGATTTTAGTCAGTTTATTCTGAATAAAATGTCATATACTGTATATATTTTAGTCAACAGAAATAACACAAGTGGATAATGTGAAAAAAACTGCATTTCAATTTCATAACAAAATTCCATCTAATTAAATTGATTCATCTTTAACAAAATAAAATAAAAACCCCTAAATAGTTTTTTGTTTTTTTTTAATTTCATGGAATATTCTTGTGGAAATGAAATTAATTAATCTCAAAAATAAGCTAAATTGTATTTTTGAAGTGAAGTTAAATTTTGACTGGCATGTGACTTAGTTCACCTGTTCGTTGTGTTCATTGCCTGTGCGGATATCAGTTGTAATATGATGTTTATGTTGTGGATATAGCTGATTAATGTGACATACGGTATATATGATGTGTTTGAGTGAGGTAATTAACTTGTTAGTGAAGTTCATTGTACAGGTGTTCAGCGGGAATACACAACATACTATGAGTGGAATATTAACATGAGAATAATTATCTGGCTTCCTCCTTATGACCTCACTGTGACATTATTGACATTTTAACATGCTGATGAATTCATCCATCTGATGTCTGAAGGTTGTTTTTGCAGTTTAGTTTCAATAAGTGCTGTTTTGTTCAATGTTTTGTTTTGTGTATTAGTAAAATTAACTTTTATATCTAAACAACATTAAGTGTAGCTAGGACACCGAGGCAGGAGTGTTAAGATCCATATGCAGTTTTAATAATAATATAAATAGTAAAACAAAGTAACAAAACAATAAAGAAAACAAAAGGCAGGCGGTGGTTCGGTACACGGGCAGACAGTCCAGGAAGGCTAACCAATTAATTCTGATAGGCAGAAGTGTAATCCAGTAAACAGGCAATTAGCCATGAAACTCACAAGCAGGCTGGGAAATCCGAGAAACATGCAGGAGTCAAAACACAGGGACAACAGGATGGGTAAATAACGCTCAGAAATGTTGACAAGGCAAACAAGACTTCGCACTGAATGCGAGAAAACAGGGAACTTAAATAACCAGAGTTAATGTGGAACAAGTGTGAGAGTAATCAGTCTGAGTGGAGGATTTATGGGAAATGTAGTTTGTGAGATGTTAATACTCAGGAGATGGTAACCTCTGGTGGCGTACAGGAGAGGCAGCAGAAGCCGCAGGTGTGACATTAAGGCAAACGTTCTCCTTTATCTGTTGTGTTGACAGATCTAAACAGCTCATCTGAAGAACAGTTTGATGCTCTCACACTGGGTAACGTGGTGCCAATGTACCCGCAGTTTAAGAGTGAGTGTTATACACACACACACACAGACACACACACACAGACACACACACACACATGTACACAAACACACGTACACACACACACACACACTCACATACAGACACACACATACACAAACACAAGTACACGTACACACACACACACACTCACACTCACACACAGACACACACACACACACATGTACACAAACACACGTACACACACACGTACACACACACACACACACACACACACTCACATACAGACACACCCTCACACACAGACACACACACTCACACACACACACACATCATACACACACTCACACACTCACACACACACCCTCACACACAGACACACACACTCACACTCACACACAGACACACACACACACATGTACACAAACACACGTACACACACACACACACACACTCACATACAGACACACACATACACAAACACAAGTACACGTACACACACACACACACACACACACACACACTCACACACACACACTCACACTCACACACAGACACACACACATGTACACAAACACACGTACACACACACACACACACACTCACATACAGACACACACAAACACAAACACAAGTACACGTACACACACACACACACACACACACACTCACATACAACATACACACTCACAGACACACACACACACAGACACACACTCACACACATCATACACACTCACACACACACACACATACATGCACACTACACACACACACACACACACATCATACACACTCTCACATACACACACACACATACAACATACAAACACAGACACACACATACACACACACAGACACACACACACTCTCTTGTGTTGAAACTGAACTCGTTGTTTTGTTGTGTGTGTTTCTGCAGGATTGTGGCAGTATTTTCAGGAGGTGTTGTTACTCAAGTACGCGTCGCAGTATTACAGTATTAATGTTGTAACGGGTCCTGCTTATGATTATGACTACGACGGACACTTTGACACTCCAGAGCAGATTCAACAGTATGTGTCATGAGTTACAACATTAACACATCCAGACCTGTAACAGGATTATTGCTGGAATTACTATTCTATCATCATATGGAACCAGTCCAGAAAGATCCTAAAGGGATCAATTAATGTGAATCACATGAACACATGCACAGCTCATATTTCACCCCAAAATCACACAAAAGAAGAAATGATATTTGCATTAAGAACATGGGGCCTATTTTAGTACTGTTAAGATATCTGGCATTGTCACAGTATTTTCACGACAATTAAGCGCACTTAAAATAAAAATATTTAAAACTATTTTCATATTCTCTTAATGTAATGCAAAAAGAAAAAAGTCCTCCTATATATATATATATATAATGTAAATGTGCTGAATTGTCATAAAAGTAATGTCACAATGCAAAAAAATTAAATAAGCTTCATTTACTTTAAGCAAGTAAAATTAGTTTAACTTCTTTACAAATTATTTGAAAAAACAATTGATTAAATTATACAATTAGTTGGTAACACTTTACAATCAGGTTCCATTTGTTAACATTAGTAAACAACATTAGTTAACATTAATTAAGATTAATAAATGCTGTAAAAGTATATTGTTTATCGTTCATGTTCATTTCAACATATAGTACTAATAGATTTTTAAAATCAAAAGTTGTATAAGTTAATATTAGTTAATGCACTATGAACTAACATGAACTAACAAATTCTATTAACTAACAATAACAAATATTAATAAATGTTGTAAAACAAAATATTATTAATGATACCTATTGCATTAACTAATGTTAACGAATGTTACTTTATTATAAAGTGTTACCAATTCATTAAAAAACTAAATTATTATTAACTAATCATTTTAATATTTAAAGTTTAATTCTTAGATTGTCTTTAAAAAAATAATAATAACAATTAATGTTTATATCCTGTTGGAAATCATTCTGACTTTATTTTAAAGATCTATTTTTTTTTTTTTTTTATTATTGGAATCCTGTAAATTCCCATCAGGATTGGTCCCAGATTTGAACAGAAATTCCAATAAGATGTTTTGTGACTGGAGGTGATCCAGTATTCACTAACACTGATTAAACTGTGTGTGTTCAGGTTTGTTGCAGGTACAGATATTCCTCTCCCCACACATTATTTTGCGGTTCTCACGAGCTGTAAGGACGACAGACAGACGGTAAACGAGTGTACCGCAGAACTGCAGACCATTTCATTCCTGTTACCTCACAGAGAAGAGAACTCCGAGAGCTGCATGGTGAGTATCACACAACATTACACAAAACAGCACAGTTTTCCTGTTATTACAGTTTATTCATGTAATGACTGAGTAATAAACCAAATAATATACAGTGAGATCCAAAAGCAGCCTGATTGCATTAAAATTACGTGACTGTGGCGTCATTTTTGTAAAATGACACTACGCGTTTCATTACATGTATCGCGGCAGTTCTGAGGTGAAATGTCCACTGGGTGGAGCTAAAAGCACTTTAAGAGGTTTATAAGGTAAATGCTTTATTGAGTTTTTAATCAATAAAGACCGACCTCCCTAAACCTTAAACCTAAACCTAACCAATAGTGTCATAAAAAGCAAACGTGATATGAACAACACGACCACATCATTTTGTGGTACTTCTATGACACTTCGTGTTCACGTGTGACTCTTGTGCTCTTCAGGACTTGTACCCCGCTCCTTTACATCACAAGTGCAACGCTCTATCAGTCGAACTCAATTTGATCACACTCGCACAAGCTTGTAAATGTAGTTGATTATGTAACGCAAAGATTAACCTCGTGCAACCCCGCATCCTCATGCGTGGACATTGTATTTTGGATTTGCTATATGCAATGCATAATTGAAATGAATTTAAACTGGCTGAATACTGTTCACAAGACTCTAGACTGTCATTGAAGAGTTAAACCTCTGCCGCACCGTGTCACGTGACACAATAACATGACGTCGATTTCTGTGAAGCACTCCTACGGGCACAGTGCCAACAAAAGTGCCTCTGGTAAGAAACCTCTTTAAGTTTTTTGACTGAAACCTGTTTGGTTGTAAAGAGTAGCATCTCTAGTTTCATTTGATATGTTGCTTTATAAAATCCATTCATTTTTCACGTATCAGCGCGCTGATAAACATGATGTCCACATATGTGGAAACTAGGACCACGTTCCCTCAAAAGTTGAAAAAACATGTTAGTTATCTTGAATATTTTTCAACACATCTGTGGGTCATTTCGCTTCATTTTTATATACATTTTGTTATATTTTATTGTGTTATCACTGTTCAATATGGTTCTATTAACTTAGTCCCCATATGAGGACATTTTTTTGCTTGTTTATTAGGTGCTACTAGTTACAAATCAAAACGGGAAATAAGAAATGCACACAGCAGTTACACTCGGGTCTCAAGAGGTTAAAATGAGTCATGCGCTTTAGTAAACGTGTTTAGATGTCATAAGATAGCATTGTGTGAGGAACAGGGTGAAAAGTAAGTGTTTATGAACTGATAATCTGCCGTTTAACTCATGATTTGTGAGAAAGTGAATAAATGTAATTGTTGTTGTAGTGCCTCTAGTGTTCATTTCACAAGGAAACTGACGCAATACGTACAACAAGACACGTAAAAATCCGTTTTTAGTAACGTGATTCTGTAAGACCAGTTTGCCCAAATGTCTGAGACCACTGGTCTGTAAATGCATTTTTCTAATTTAATACATAATTCTAATGAACCTAAGCATAAATTATTTTTTTATTATTATTACAAATCTATAATCAATATAGCTGTTTGAGGGAAAAACAGAATGAATTTGAGAATGTGTTGGTATGTGGTGTGTGTCTCTTTTGCTTTAATAACAGCATGAACTAAACCTGATGATCTACAGCATGATTTGACAATGTCCCAAAGATCTCACTGTCTGTACAAAGATTTCACTCTTCTTCAGTTTTCATCACAGCAAGTTTAAATTAGATTCTGAATTGTCAATGTAGTCTCAGTCTTTTCAACCCCTCTGTGCAGTAGCCGTTATATAGTCATCCTGAGCTCTACACTGGAAAATATTTGACCTCCATTTGACCTCATCAGTGTGATTTCATCAGTTCTGCTGTGATTGTGTGACAGAGCGATCAGCCCGAGTCGCAGTGGGTGGAGTCACTCCTCTGGATGCACCAATCACGTGTGAGAGATGTGGAATGGATCACTGGACTGGACTTTTATCAAGACAGCAAGCGGCCAATCCCTGAGCTCCTGCGACTCAAGACCCGCCCAACCGCTGCCATTCATCCAAAACCCTGAACCAAACATGTTCATGTCCATCTCATTTAATTTATGTTTTTATGTGAGGTTGATTTTAGTGTTTCAAAAGAATTAAATGAAAATATTTATTGACCTGAGCAGATATCATGTGTGCCATAAACACACGAAACATTACATCACTCTCATATTAAATTAATAATCTGATATATCTCAGCTCTGTGTGATCATTTCTGCATTAAAATAACATTGAACAAAATATTATACAATATAATTAAGTCTTGAATTGTATTTTTATATTCCATGATTCCTTTTCTTTTTACAAAAAGAAAGAATAAAATAAAAAAAGAATAAACACATACATCACACACACTTGCACACACACGTATCACACTCACACTTACACACACACTTACACATCCCACACACAATACACACACACATCACACACACGCATCACACTTACAGACACACACACTTACACATCACACTCACACTTACACACACACACACACACACATGTTGGTGCAGCTATCATTATGAGGACTCTCCATAGACATAATGATTTTTATACTGTATGAACTATAGATTCTATCCACTAACCCTAACCCTACCCCTAAACACACACACACACACACACACACTCTCACACACACTCACACACACACACACACACACACACACATGTTGGTGCAGCTATCACTATCTCAAAAAATTAGAATACATCGTAAGACCAATAAAAAAAAAACATTTTTAGTGAATTGTTGGCCTTCTGGAAAGTATGTTTATTTACTGTATATGTACTCAATACTTGGTAGGGGCTCCTTTTGCTTTAATTACTGCCTCAATTCGGCGTGGCATGGAGGTGATCAGTTTGTGGCACTGCTGAGGTGGTATGGAAGCCCAGGTTTCTTTGACAGTGGCCTTCAGCTCATCTGCATTTTTTGGTCTCTTGTTTCTCATTTTCCTCTTGACAATACCCCATAGATTCTCTATGGGGTTCAGGTCTGGTGAGTTTGCTGGCCAGTCAAGCACACCAACACCATGGTCATTTAACCAACTTTTGGTGCTTTTGGCAGTGTGGGCAGGTGCCAAATCCTGCTGGAAAATGAAATCAGCATCTTTAAAAAGCTGGTCAGCAGAAGGAAGCATGAAGTGCTCCAAAATGTCTTGGTAAACGGGTGCAGTGACTTTGGTTTTCAAAAAACACAATGGACCAACACCAGCAGATGACATTGCACCCCAAATCATCACAGACTGTGGAAACTTAACACTGGACTTCAAGCAACTTGGGCTATGAGCTTCTCCACCCTTCCTCCAGACTCTAGGACCTTGGTTTCCAAATGAAATACAAAACTTGCTCTCATCTGAAAAGAGGACTTTGGACCACTGGGCAACAGTCCAGTTCTTCTTCTCCTTAGCCCAGGTAAGACGCCTCTGACGTTGTCTGTGTTTCAGGAGTGGCTTAACAAGAGGAATACAACAACTGTAGCCAAATTCCTTGACACGTCTGTGTGTGGTGGCTCTTGATGCCTTGACCCCAGCCTCAGTCCATTCCTTGTGAAGTTCACCCAAATTCTTGAATTGATTTTGCTTGACAATCATAAGGCTGCGGTTCTCTCGGTTGGTTGTGCATCTTTTTCTTCCACACTTTTTCCTTCCACTCAACTTTCTGTTAACATGCTTGGATACAGCACTCTGTGAACAGCCAGCTTCTTTGGCAATGAATGTTTGTGGCTTACCCTCCTTGTGAAGGGTGTCAATGATTGTCTTCTGGACAACTGTCAGATCAGCAGTCTTCCCCATGATTGTGTATCCTAGTGAACCAAACTGAGAGACCATTTTGAAGGCTCAGGAAACCTTTGCAGGTGTTTTGAGTTGATTAGCTGATTGGCATGTCACCATATTCTAATTTTTTGAGATAGTGAATTGGTGGGTTTTTGTTAAATGTGAGCCAAAATCATCACAATTAAAAGAACCAAAGACTTAAACTACTTCAGTCTGTGTGCATTGAATTTATTTAATACACGAGTTTCACAATTTGAGTTGAATTACTGAAATAAATGAACTTTTCCACGACATTCTAATTTATTGAGATGCACCTGTAAATCTATAATAACGATGGAACAGCTGCATGACCATTTGGAGATGAAATGTAACAGTGCTACCTCCATGGTTTATAATGTTACAGCTTGCATGCACTTGAACATGTTTCATTTGTGTTTACAAGTGGTTGCTAGTAGGAAAACTAATTTGTGCATACACTTGAAGGTGGATGGCTTAGTATGGAAGGATTTTAGCCCATCAAAAGTGTTTATGTGGCAACAAGTAAAGGAGTTCCATCAATACAAGAGATGTGTGAACTCCAAATTATGCCTAGAGGTGATAGGTGTACTAACCACAAGATCGTGCATGCAACAGGAACTGAGTGGCATCTGGCAGAGAAATGCAGAAATGAGTGATCAGAAAGGGATTTATGTTTTGCTAAGTTGGAGAATAGCACTGAATATTACCCAAAACTGAAAGCAAAGAGGGCACAGGTTCAATACATCGAAGCTTTCCTGAATCAACTAAAAAGTACTGATGTTTTTTAAGGATATGAATATTTGAATTCAGTATGGCTTAGATCTAATGGTAGTCCCTTCTTGTCTGACAAAGAAGAACCATCTGCACACGCATTAACTTGAGTATTGACGCTGACTATCACCCCTGGAGTCGCGAGTTCGAATCCAGGGTGTGCTGAGTGACTCCAGCCAGGTCTCCTAAGCAACCAAATTGGCCCAGTTGCTAGGGAGGGTCGAGTCACATGGGGTAACCTCCTCGTGGTCACTATAATGTGGTTCTCGCTCTCGGTGGGGCGCGTGGTGAGTTGTGTGTGGATGCCGCGGAGAATAGCGTGACGCCTCTAAATGCACTACGTCTCCATGGTAACACGCTCAACAAGCCACTTGATAAGATGCACGGATTGACGGTCTCAGACGCGGAGGCAACTGAGATTCGTCCTCCGCCACCCGGATTGAGGTCACTGTGCCACCACAAGGACTTAGAGCGCATTGGGAATTGGGCATTCCAATTTGGGGAGAAAAAAACGATAGTAAAAATGTAATTGTCGATATTTCCACATCCTGCACGTGATTACATGCCAAACGGGCTTGTGATAATACCTGGATACTTGTCACCTCACCTTTCTCACTAAAATTGTTGTAGTTGCATCTATATGACTTGTTTCTGACTGTATGCATTCTCATTAACTGATGCTAAATGAGTAAAATACCTCTGTAAGATGAAGCAATAGCTTTTCCTCACTTGTAATGGGTGCCCCTGTAATTAGTGTTTTTATGTCAACACATTACCGCAACATTTGCACACTCATTGTGTAATGAGATGATACAATATTTGCTTCACAGTATTTCAACTTCTAATTGTCTCTTTATTTCTAATACAAATGCCTAATATCTCTTTGCCACAGAAGAAAGTCATGCAGATTTTGGAACAACATGAGCGAGTAAATGCTCACAGAATTTCGTGTGAACTATCAGGCTCATCCATTTGAGGATTAAAATGTGTTGTCATTCAGGATGCAGTTTGAGTCGTCTCCATTGATAGGGAGTGATTCATTGAAGGTGCAATTCCAAAACAGACTTTATTCTTTTACCAGGAAAACATTAGCTGGTGTTTCCCACAGAAGAAACGAGACACTCATCCTCTATTATATATCACAATGACTGCAGTATAATGACCTGGACATAGTCATGATAGTAATAATGGTGCGTGTGTGTTATAGTATGAATATTACACTCTAGTGTCTGAAATGCATGTGGTTTCAGTTTAAGTACAACATTCTGGAAAACATTCAGGGAATTCAACAAGAACTTCAAAACAACAGGGATTTACTGTGACTGGCCGAGAACAGGCAGCTCTGTGTTCACAAGAGCCTGAATGGAGTTCTCAGTAATGGTTCATTCAAGAATCAACTTGGTCTCAGATGTTTCTCCTAAGATGCAAGAATGAATGTGGAGCCCATTTGCTCTTTGAAGAACTTGATGAGAGGTGTTTGAGTTCATATTGAGCTCTCTGACTTTAATTGCAGACTTTGAGAAGAGACGCAGGAGGCATTACAGTCCCCATTATAATCGCCTTTCAGTTTAGTTTCTCAGATGTTTTGTGTGACTGAAGGTTCTTGCTTGTTTGGTGAGTCAGATATCACTGAATGGCACCACTGGTCTCACTGAGAGCTTGTTTTTTAACATCAGTTCTGGTCATTGTGTTCCAGTCAGCACTTTGAAAGGAAGCAGATCCGTTACAATGTTACAATCACAATCACATGAGGTGTAACGTTCAGTACTTATGAAATGGAGTCAAATGACTCTATATTGTTTAACACATTTGTTTTAGAAATTATATTTGAATTTGTCAAAACCCTCGTCCTCTTCATCTGTTACAGCACTTCTATGACATTTACAGTTATTTATGTGTTTTTCTCAGGTCAAGCATTAGTGCAAGGCCTAACAAGTGTGCAAATAAGCAAAAAGACATCAGTCATTAATCATTTAAAAAGACTGTTTGTCCCTTGATTTCATGTCATTGGTGTTATCAATGTTAAAACTTGTATTTTGAAGATACAAAAAGTATCAAAAAGAACTTCAGAGGAAGAAAACGCCGTTCAAATGTGCATACAGTGATTTTCCCAACGTGCCGAAAAACGTATTTATTTACATTTTAACTGTGAGTTTGTCACATTTATGGTGTTAGATTGTGTAATGCTCATGTGAAAGATTTTATTAAAAAAAAAAAAAAAAAAGGATTTAATGGCATGATTTATTGATTTTAGTCAGATCACTGATGTGTGTGTTTTGTCATGTTATTGACAACATTGACAAATTGCTTTTACTTTTTTTAAACAAATGTCACAAAATTTTGTTAGAATCCTTATTAAGATAACGAACAGACTTAAAGGGATAGTCCACCCAAAAATGATCATTCTGTCATCATTTACTCGCCCTACTGCCGTCTCAAACTCGTATGACTTTCTTTCTTCTGGAACACAAACGGAGATATTTTGATGGAGATATGAGGTGTTTTTGTCCATACAATACAAGTCAATGGGGTCCAACACACTCAAGCACATAAATATTGCACGTATTCACAAAGTGTCGTGCACATGCGTCAAGCGTAAAATCATAACCGCGCCAAAGAGACAGCAGATGTCAAGATTTACATTAAAAAAGGACTTACATGTTGATCTGATACTCACCCAAAACTGAATGTGTCACCTCAGAAGACATGGATTAATCCACGGGAGATGTATGGATTACGTTTATGATGCCTTTATGTGATTTATGGAGCTTGAAAGTGTTGGTCCACATTGACTTGTATTGTATGGATATATTCACGTCTCCATCAAAAAATCTCCGTATGTGCCCCGCAGAAAAAGAAAAGTCACACGAGTGTGAGACGGCATGAGGGTGTATGACTTTCTTTCTTCTGCAGAACACAAATGAAGATTTTTAGAAGAATATTTCAGCTCTGTAGGTCCATACAATGCAAGTGAATGGTGAGCAGAACTTTGAAGCTCTAAAAAGCACATAAAGGCAGCATAAAAGTAATCCATAAGACTCCAGTGGTTTAATCCATATCTTCAGAAGTGATATGATAGGTGTGGGTGAGAAACAGTTCAATATTTAAATCCTTTCTTACCATAAATTCTCCTTGCTAAGCACATGGATAATGTACGTGTGGATAAGTGCCTAGATAATGCATGTGTGGATAAGCGCATGGATAACGTACGTGTGGATAAGCGCATGGATCACGTACGTGTGAATAAGCACATGGATAGCATATGAGGGGATAAGCACATGGATAACATACATGTGGATAAGTGCATGGATAGCGTATGTGTGGATAAGCGCCTAGATATTGTACATGTGGATAAGCGCATGGATCATGTACGTGTGGATAAGCACATGGATAACGTACGTGTGAATATGCGCATGGTTAGCGTACGAGGGGATAAGCGCATGGATAACATATGAGTGGATAAGCGAATGAATAATATACGTGTGGATAAGCTTCTAGATAATGTACGTGTGGATAAGCACATGGATAGTGTACGAGGGGATAAGCGCATGGATAACGTATGAGGGGATAAGTGCAAGGATAACATATGTGTGGATAAGCGCCTAGAAAATGTACGTGTGGATAAGCGCATGGATACCATACGAGGGGATAAGCGCATGGATAACGTACGTGTGGATAAGCGCATGAATAGCGTATGAGGGAATAAGCGCATGGATAATGTACGTGTACGTCTGGATAAGCGCATGGATAACGTACATGTGGATAAGCACATGGATAACGTACATGTGAATAAGCGCATGGATAGCGTACGTGTGGATACTGTATGAGGGGATAAGCGCATGGATAATGTAAGTGTAGATAAGCATATGGATAACATACGTGTGGATAAGTGCATGGATAATGTATATGTGGATAAGCTTCTAGATAATGTACGTGTTGATAAGCGCATGGATAGTGTACGAGGGGATAAGCGCATGGATAACGTATGACGGGATAAGTGCAAGGATAACATGTGTGGATAAGCGCATGGATAGCGTACATGTGAATAAGCACATGGATAGTGTACAAGGAGATAAGCGCATGGATAACGTACATGTGGATACTGTACGAGGGGATAAGCACATGGATAATGTAAGTGTGGATAATCATATGGATAACGTACGTGTGAATAAGCACATGGATCACGTACGTGTGAATAAGCGCATGAATAGCGTATGACGGAATAAGCGCATGGATAATGTACATGTACGTGTGGATAAGCGCATGGATAACGTACGTGTGAATAAGCACATGGATAGCATATGAGGGGATAAGCACATGGATAACATACATGTGGATAAGTGCATGGATAGCGTATGATGGGATAAGCGCATGGATAACGTATGTGTGGATAAGCGCCTAGATAATGTACATGTGGATAAGCGCATGGATAAGGTACGTGTGGTTAAGCACCTAGATAATGTATGTGTGGATAAGCGCATAGATCACATACGTGTGAATATGCGCATGGATAGCGTACGAGGGGATAAGGGCATGGATAACATACGAGTGGATAAGCGCATGGATAACATACGTGTGGATAAGCACATGGATAACGTACGTGTGAATAAGCGCATGGTTAGCGTACGAGGGGATAAGCGCATGGATAACATACGAGTGGATAAGCGAAAGAATAATATACGTGTGGATAAGCTTCTAGATAATGTACGTGTGGATAAGCGCATGGATAGTGTACGAGGGGATAAGCGCATGGATGACGTATGAGGGGATAAGTGCAAGGATAACGTATGTGTGGATAAGCGCCTAGAAAATGTACGTGTGGATAAGCGCATGGATAGTGTACGAGGGGATAAGCGCATGGATAACGTATGAGGGGATAAGTGCAAGGATAACGTATGTGTGGATAAGCGCCTAGAAAATGTACGTGTGGATAAGCGCATGGATACCATACGAGGGGATAAGCGCATGGATAACGTTCGTGTGGATAAGCGCATGAATAGCGTATGAGGGAATAAGCGCATGGATAATGTACGTGTATGTGTGGATAAGCACATGGATAACGTACATGTGGATAAGCGCATGGATAACGTACGTGTGGATAAGCGCATGGATAACGTACGTGTGAATATGCGCATGGATAGCGTACAAGGGGATAAGCGCATGGATAACGTACGTGTGGATAAGCGAATGGATAACGTAAGTATGGATAAGCGCATTGGTTAACGTATGTGTGGATAACTGCATGGATAATGTACATGTTGATAAGCGCCTAGATAATGAACGTGTGGATAAGCGCGTGGATCACGTGCATGTGAATAAGCACATGGATAGCATACGAGGGGATAAGTGCATGGATAACATGTGTGGATAAGCACATGGATACCGTAAGAGGGGATAAGCGCATGGATAATGTAAGTGTGCATTAGTGTATGGATAACGTACATGTGGATAAGCGCATGGATAACGTATGTGTGGATAAGCGCATAGATAACGTACGTGTGGATAAGCGCATGGATAACGTACATATGGATAAGCACATGGATAATGTACGTGTGGATAAGCGCCTAAATAATGTACGTGTAGATAAGCGCATGGATAGTGTACGAGGGGATAAGCACATGGATAACGTATGAGGGGATAAGTGCAAGGATAACGTATGTGTGGATAAGCGCTTAGAAAATGTACATGTGGATAAGCGCATGGATAACGTATGTGTGGATAAGCGCATGGATAACGTAAGTATGGATAAGCGCATGGATAACGTACGTGTGGATAAGCGCATGGATAATGTACATGTGGATAAGAACATGGATCATGTACGTGTGAATAAGCACATGGATAACATATGTGTGGATAAGCGCATGGATACCGTAAGAGGGAATAAGCGCGTGGATAATGTGTGGATAAGCGTATGGATAACATACGTGTGGATAACCGCATGGATAATGTACATGTTGATAAGCGCCTAGATAATGTACGTGTGGATAAGCGCATGGATCACGTACATGTGAATAAGCACATGGATAGCATACGAGGGGATAAGCGCATGGATAACATACATGTGGATAAGCACATGGATACTGTAAGAGGGGATAAGCGCATGGATAATGTAAGTGTGGATAAGCGTATGGATAACGTACATGTGGATAAGCGCATGGATAACGTATGTGTGGATAAGCGCATGGATAACGTACGTGTGGATAAGCACATGGATAACATACTTGTGGATAAGCGCATGGATAACATACGTGTGAATAAGCACATGAATGGCATACGAGGGGATAAGCACATGGATAACGTACTTGTGGATAAGCGCATGGATAACGTACGTGTGAATATGCGCATGGATAGCGTACAAGGGGATAAGCGCATGGATAACGTACGTGTGGATAAGCGCATGGATACCATACGTGGGGATAAGCGCATGGATAACGTATGTGTGGATAAGCGCATGGATAACGTAAGTATGGATAAGCGCATGGATAACGTACGTGTGGATAACCGCATGGATAATGTACATGTGGATAAGCGCATGGATCATGTACGTGTGAATAAGCACATGGATAACATATGTATGGATAAGCGCATGGATACCGTAAGAGGGCATAAGCGCGTGGATAATGTACGTGTATGTGTGGATAAGCACATGGATAACGTACATGTGGATAAGCGCATGGATAACGTACGTGTGGATAAGCGCATGGATAACGTACGTGTGAATATGCGCATGGATAGCGTACAAGGGGATAAGCGCATGGATAACGTACGTGTGGATAAGCGAATGGATAACGTAAGTATGGATAAGCGCATTGGTTAACGTATGTGTGGATAACTGCATGGATAATGTACATGTTGATAAGCGCCTAGATAATGAACGTGTGGATAAGCGCGTGGATCACGTGCATGTGAATAAGCACATGGATAGCATAAATGTGGATAAGCGCATGGATAACATACGTGTTAATAAGCACATGAATGGCATACGAGGGGATAAGCACATGGATAACGTACTTGTGGATAAGCGCATGGATAACGTACGTGTGAATATGCGCATGGATAGCGTACAAGGGGATAAGCGCATGGATAACGTACGTGTGGATAAGCGCATGGATACCATACGTGGGGATAAGCGCATGGATAACGTATGTGTGGATAAGCGCATGGATAACGTAAGTATGGATAAGCGCATGGATAACGTACGTGTGGATAAGCGCATGGATAACGTATGTGTGGATAAGCGCATGGATAACGTACGTGTGGATAAGCACATGGATAACATACTTGTGGATAAGCGCATGGATAACGTACGTGTGGATAACCGCATGGATAATGTACATGTGGATAAGCGCATGGATCATGTACGTGTGAATAAGCACATGGATAACATATGTGTGGATAAGCGCATGGATACCGTAAGAGGGCATAAGCGCGTGGATAATGTACGTGTGGATAAGCGCATGGATCACGTACATGTGAATAAGCACATGGATAGCATACGAGGGGATAAGCACATGGATAACATACGTGTGGATAAGCACATGGATACTGTAAGAGGGGATAAGCGCATGGATAATGTAAGTGTGGATAAGCGTATGGATAACGTACATGTGGATAAGCGCATGGATAACGTATGTGTGGATAAGCGCATGGATAACGTACGTGTGGATAAGCGCATGGATAACGTACGTGTGGATAAGCGCATGGATAACGTACGTGTGGATAAGCACATGGATAACGTACGTGTGGATAAGCACATGAATGGCATACGAGGGGATAAGCACATGGATAACATACTTGTGGATAAGCGCATGGATAACATACGTGTGAATAAGCACATGAATGGCATACGAGGGGATAAGCACATGGATAACGTACTTGTGGATAAGCGCATGGATAACGTACGTGTGAATATGTGCATGGATAGCGTACAAGGGGATAAGCGCATGGATAACGTACGTGTGGATAAGCGCATGGATACCATACGTGGGGATAAGCGCATGGATAACGTATGTGTGGATAAGCGCATGGATAACGTAAGTATGGATAAGCGCATGGATAACGTACGTGTGGATAACCGCATGGATAATGTACATGTGGATAAGCGCATGGATCATGTACGTGTGAATAAGCACATGGATAACATATGTGTGGATAAGCGCATGGATACCGTAAGAGGGCATAAGCGCGTGGATAATGTACGTGTGGATAAGCGCATGGATAACGTACGTGTGGATAAGCACATGAATGGCATACGAGGGGATAAGCACATGGATAACATACTTGTGGATAAGCGCATGGATAACATACGTGTGAATAAGCAAATGAATGGCATACGAGGGGATAAGCACATGGATAACGTACTTGTGGATAAGTGCATGGATAACGTACGTGTGAATATGTGCATGGATAGCGTACAAGGGGATAAGCGCATGGATAACGTACGTGTGGATAAGCGCATGGATAACGTACGTGTGGATAAGCGCATGGATAACGTATGTGTGGATAAGCGCATGGATAATGTACGTGTGGATAAGCGCCTAAATAATGTACGTGTGGATAAGCGCATGGATAGTGTACGAGGGGATAAGCACATGGATAACGTATGAGGGGATAAGTGCAAGGATAACGTATGTGTGGATAAGCGCCTAGAAAATGTACATGTGGATAAGCGCATGGATACCATACGTGGGGATAAGCGCATGGATAACGTATGTGTGGATAAGCGCATGGATAACGTAAGTATTGATAAGCGCATGGATAACGTACGTGTGGATAACCGCATGGATAATGTACGTGTGGATAAGTGCATGGATCATGTACGTGTGAATAAGCACATGGATAACATATGTGTGGATAAGCGCATGGATACCGTAAGAGGGCATAAGCGCGTGGATAATGTAAGTGTGGATAAGCGTATGGATAACATACGTGTGGATAACCGCATGGATAATGTACATGTTGATAAGCGCCTAGATAATGTACGTGTGGATAAGCGCATGGATCACGTACGTGTGAATAAGCACATGAATGGCATACGAGGGGATAAGCACATGGATAACATTCTTGTGGATAAGCGCATGGATAACGTACGTGTGAATATGCGCATGGATAACGTACGTGTGGATAAGCGCATGGATAACGTACGTGTGGATAAGCGCATGGATAACGTACGTGTGGATAAGCGCATGGATAACGTACGTGTGGATAAGCGCATGGATAACGTACATGTGGATAAGCGCATGGATAACGTATGTGTGGATAAGCGCATGGATAACGTACGTGTGGATAAGCGCATGGATAACGTACGTGTGGATAAGCGCATGGATAACGTACGTGTGAATAAGCACATGAATGGCATACGAGGGGATAAGCACATGGATAACATTCTTGTGGATAAGCGCATGGATAACGTACGTGTGAATATGCGCATGGATAACGTACGTGTGGATAAGCGCATGGATAACGTACGTGTGGATAAGCGCATGGATAACGTACGTGTGGATAAGCACATGGATAACGTACGTGTGGATAAGCGCATGGATAACGTACGTGTGGATAAGCATTTGGATTACCTACGTGTGGATAAGCGCATGGATAACGTAAGTATGGATAAGCGCATTGGTTAACGTATGTGTGGATAACTGCATGGATAATGTACATGTTGATAAGCGCCTAGATAATGTACGTGTGGATAAGCGCGTGGATCACGTACATGTGAATAAGCACATGGATAGCATACGAGGGGATAAGTGCCTGGATAACATGTGTGGATAAGCACATGGATACCGTAAGAGGGGATAAGCGCATGGATAACGTACGTGTGGATAAGCGCATGGATAACGTACGTGTGGATAAGCGCATGGATAACGTACGTGTGGATAAGCGCATGGATAACGTACGTGTGGATAAGCGCATGGATAACGTATGTGTGGATAAGCATTTGGATTACGTACGTGTGGATAAGCGCATGGATAACGTAAGTATGGATAAGCGCATTGGTTAACGTATGTGTGGATAACTGCATGGATAATGTACATGTTGATAAGCGCCTAGATAATGTACGTGTGGATAAGCGCGTGGATCACGTACATGTGAATAAGCACATGGATAGCATACGAGGGGATAAGTGCATGGATAACATACGTGTGGATAAGCACATGGATACCTTAAGAGGGGATAAGCGCATGGATAATGTAAGTGTGGATAAGCATATGGATAACGTACATGTGGATAAGCGCATGGATAACGTATGTGTGGATAAGCGCATAGATAACGTACGTGTGGATAAGCGCATGGATAACGTACATATGGATAAGCACATGGATAATGTACGTGTGGATAAGCGCCTAAATAATGTACGTGTGGATAAGCGCATGGATAACATACGTGTGGATAAGCGCATAGATAACGTAAGTGTGGATAATCGCATGGTTAACGTCCATCTAAAAGCATAGGATTGTATTAGCCTATATTAACCTATTAGCTTGACTCCTATTCTGCCCCAAGGAAGGATTTAAGCTGGTAATGAGCATAACAAAGCCTGGAGGAAGCATTACAAATCTGACTCCCTAGTTCTAAGACAATGATCATGGAAGGCTTTAGTATAACACCCCTGCATGTCAGCAAACACAGCTAATTACTAGTAGATCTTTATTGCAAAGTTATTATTTCCAGTAGCCTATTTTTCTTGATGAACTAGATATGTAGGCTACAGGAGGCAGTGGTGGAAGAAATATTCAGATTTTTTACTTAAGTACTAATAGCACACTATGAAAACACTCCACTAAAATTAAAAGTCCTGTATTCAAAAACTTACATAGGTAAAGTATTATCAGCAAAATGTTATTTATGGTCATATTGCTTGTAGTTGCTTTTGTGGTTAATATTTTCTACTAACACTGTAACCTAGTTTAGGTTATGTAGTGTTAGCATTATTACATTTATTGTATTTTATAGGTGGCCTCGAGTGTGCTAGAATGGGGCATTAGGGTAAAAAGCAAAGGCCATCTTCTCAGAATGTGCTCACCCCCTTAACTCAGACTTTTAAGCTGTTACCATCTGGTCTATGTTTTAGTGTCCCTGTGGCCATGAAGTTGCCATCAGGGCCCTAAATGCTACTGGTTGAGGAGATAAATGCTGCCAGTAGTTAGTAGTAGTGATGATGATGATGATTAGTACTGAGAAAAATATTGAAAAAATCCATGTGAAATCATTTCATTTGAATCTAATAAAATCTTCAAATCCCAAGATCAATGTTCTAATCAGTCTGAACTACTATGGAAACTCAGTTCACCAAATTTAACCTTTTGTCATGATGATGATGATGCAGTGACAAACATGTTTTGGTGTTTAGGTGGTGACTACATATCCGATTGCGGCGTTCACAGCCTACACTCTAATGTTGCATCTTCTTGTCTCTTGCTCATTATCTCTTCCGCTGTGGTGTGGCTGGGAAATGTTGTAATTTTTGGTGTTGTGTTTTTGATTAAGTAGGGAAAAGTTTGAACCAGGGGCTTAAATTCAGCAAACCCAGAGCATCAGTTTTGTTTAGTTTAGTTTTGTTTATAATTCACCACACAGTCCTTCAAAAAATTTGCAAGATGGATTTTTTCTCCCAATTTGGAATGCCCAATTCCCAGAGGATGTATCCCACCTGGCTCCACGTCAATCCACGCATCTTATCACGTGGCTTGTTGAGCGCAATGCCATGGAGACATAGCGTGTGTGGAGGCTTTGTGTGGTAGCCAGTGTCTTTTACCACTGAGCCACCCAGGCCCCCCTGAGGTTCAATTCTTAATGTTTTCACTTTTTATTGCTATGACCAGCACCTCCAACTCTTGTGCACGAGTGCTCTCAAACTGAATTAATGTAATCTACAGTTGTATTTGTATGTGTGTGCAGAACATCTGGCAGTTGAGATGAAGGAAGAAGGCATGGAAGAGGCATCAGTGGGCCCCAGAGACCATGGAGAAGGCCGTGGCAGAGGTCAGAGCAAGCAGGCAGCCAAGGTGTTTAATGTTTTTATTAATTTTTCTTTTCACTCAGACATTCTACATACATACATATGACTCATGAATGTCTTATAAGTATTATATAAGACAACTTTTCCAAACATACACTCCCCAAAAGGGAGGAAAAACAAAAAGCAAACAATAGAAAGACAGTCATTTACAGCACTTAAGACATTTGACAAAAGCACATTTATAATATCGATCTGAGATTCATCCTCCGCCACCCGGATTGAGGCGAGTCACTACGCCACCACGAGGACTTAGAGCGCATTGGGAATTGAGCATTTCAAATTGGGAGAAA
The DNA here is from genome assembly GCF_019703515.2 of Myxocyprinus asiaticus. NCBI lineage: Eukaryota > Metazoa > Chordata > Actinopteri > Cypriniformes > Catostomidae > Myxocyprinus > Myxocyprinus asiaticus. The sequence goes on from NC_059373.1 coordinate 666,151, forward strand.
AGAAGTTGATACTGTGTCTTTTCAACATCTTAAGCCCTACTAGACTTGTGCTTGATGGCCTAATGCTTTCAGAGGTGTATTTTAAGACCAATTACAGCCTTTGATAGCTTGTTACTACCTCCAACCAATAGCTAATAGTCCCTATGCAACAATATCTTCATTTTCTAAAAATCTACTTTACAGCCATACCCTGAATTTATGTAATTCTTACTAATTGGGACAGCATTATTTTGACATTTTAGAGGGAAACTGAGTTATGGAAATCACATCTCTATTCAAAACTGCATAGTTTTTGCCTTAAAATACATGGTATCAACAAACTGGCCACAGTTGTAAAAGCTGAGGCTCTAGTGGTTCCAATAAGCCTAATTTCATTTGGTCTTAATTATTTTTTTTTTTGGTGAAAGATTGCCAATTCGGAGCTTCTCACGCCCACTCTCTGACGTCAAGGCAAGACTGGCTGCTTATTTATCAAAGAGCTGTCATCTTTCACACCACATAGACGCGCTCTACTGATTAATGAAATCTGACAAACCATCAGCGCGCGGGATGGTGAGAGACTTCTGAGCATTCATTAGAACACATAATTACATCTTCTGTCTCATTTCTTCTCTTTTCTCCCTCTAGTTTCTCTTCACAGTTATGCTTTTGCCGGTTCTGTTGGCCTCCGGTTCAGCGGCGGGTGATCGCGTGTATCAGCGCGTGGATCCGGTGACCGGACAGACGCTCGTGTGTGATCGGTGTCCGCCTGGGTTCCGCCTGCGCGCGCACTGCACGCGTTCCCGTCCGACGGAGTGTGTCCCGTGCGGCGCGGACCTGTACACGGAGTTCTGGAACTACATCCCGAACTGTCTGCGGTGCGACTCGTGTACCGACCATCAGCGGGTCGTTCGGGCGTGTAACGGGACCGTGAATACATTGTGTGAATGTGAGGTCGGGTTTTATTGGAATCAATACTTCTGCAAGAGACACACCGTGTGTAAACCGGGACACGGAGTCAAAACATCAGGTATTCATCATTTATAAGTAATAATAATAATAATAGTTACTTTGATTCATATTATCTATATGAGTGTATATTTCAATCAACTCATGTAGAAATCTGATACATTGCAATCTTTATAAAACACATATAGCATATAAAGTAGGCTATACTGTATGATCATACTGTATATGGTTTCACTGATTTAAAAAAAGTCACATATCTGTTCATATATGGAACATATATTTCAAAATACTACAAAATTGAACGTTTTCATATATGTAACATTTTTAACAAATAGTGGAAGATGAATATGTTCAAATATATATGAACTATAATTTTACATATATGTATACTGTATATACAGAGAGAGTGTGTATATGTGTGTGTGTGTGTGTCAGGTAACCTTAAAATGTGTTTCATGTGGTAACATTTAAAAATCTGCTTTTATTAAAGTCAAAAATGTGATTTAGTCTCAACCTGACAAATGAGTTTACACCAACAAAAGTTACTTTTATTATATTAAGGGTTATTTGAAATAGAAATAGATGCTTCAGGTCACCACTATATCAGTGTACACCATATATTTTGGTCAATTAAAATCATCAAACTATAGATTGTGATGTTTTTATGTCTGTGTGTGCAGGTACCCCACACACAGACATGGTGTGCGAGCTCTGCGCAGACGGACAGTTCGCTGACATCATGCAGGAACATGCAGCATGCGTCACTCACAGCACATGTGGGTCAGATGAACAGCTGGTGCTGCCAGGATCCAGATGGCATGATAATGTGTGTGCCACATGTGACCATATCACAGAGAAAGGTGAGGTACAAACACACAGACACCTGTCTGTCTGTCCTATCATCTATCTATCTATCTGTCTGTCTGTCTGTCTGTCTATATGTTCTATCTATCTTTCTATCTATCTATCAATCTGTCTGTCTGTCTGTCTATCTATCTATCTGTCTGTCTGTCTATGCTCTATCTTTCTATCTATCTATCTGTCTGTCTGTGTTCTATCTGTCTCTTATCTATCCTATCATCTATCTATCTATCTGTCTGTCTGTCTGTCTGTCCTATCATCTATCTATCTGTCTGTCTGTCTATGTTCTATCTTTCTATCTATCTATCTGTCTGTCTGTCTATATATCTATCTATCTGTCTGTCTTATCCTATCATCTATCTATCTATCTGTCCTATCATCTATCTATCTATCTGTCATCATCTATCTATCTGTCTCTTATCTATCCTATCATCTATCTATCTATCTGTCCTATCATCTATCTATCTGTCATCATCTATCTGTCTCTTATCTATCCTATCATCTATCTATCTGTCCTATCATCTATCTATCTATCTGTCCTATCTGTCTATCTATCTATCTCTGTCCTATCATCTATCTATCTATCTGTCCTATCTGTCTATCTATCTGTCTATCATCTATCTATCTGTCCTATCTATCTATCCTATCATCTATCTATCTATCATCTATCTATCTGTCCTATCATCTATCTATCTATCTATCTGTCCTATCATCTATCTATCCTATCTATCTGTCTTATCTATCTGTCTATCTGTCCTATCATCTATCTATCTGTCTGTCCTATCATCTATCTATCCATCTGTCCTATCATCTATCTATCTATCTGTCTGACCTATCTACTGTATCTATCCTATCATCCATCTATCCATCTATCTATCTGTCCTATCATCTATCATCTATCTGTCCTATCATCTATCTATCTATCTGTCTGACCTATCTACTGTATCTATCCTATCATCCATCTATCCATCTATCTATCTGTCCTATCATCTATCTGTCCTATCATCTATCTGTCTGTCTGTCTGTCCTATCATCCATCTATCTGTCTGTCTGTCCTATCATCCATCTATCTTTCTGTCTGTCCTATCATCCATCTATCTATCTATCTTTCTGTCTGTCCTATCATCTATCTGTCTGTCCTATCATCTATCTGTCTGTCCTATCATCTATCTATCTGTCTGTCTGTCTGTCCTATCATCTATCTATCTATCTGTCTGACCTATCTACTGTATCTATCCTATCATCCATCTATCCATCTATCTATCTGTCCTATCATCTATCATCTATCTGTCCTATCATCTATCTATCTATCCATCTGTCCTATCATCTATCTATCTATCTGTCTGACCTATCTACTGTATCTATCCTATCATCCATCTATCCATCTATCTATCTGTCCTATCATCTATCTGTCCTATCATCTATCTGTCTGTCTGTCTGTCCTATCATCCATCTATCTGTCTGTCTGTCCTATCATCCATCTATCTTTCTGTCTGTCCTATCATCCATCTATCTATCTATCTTTCTGTCTGTCCTATCATCTATCTGTCTGTCCTATCATCTATCTGTCTGTCCTATCATCTATCTATCTGTCTGTCTGTCTGTCTGTCCTATCATCTATCTATCTGTCTGTCCTATCATCTATCTATGTATCTGTCCTATCATCTATCTTTCTGTCTGTCCTATCATCCATCTATCTATCTATCTGTCTGTCCTATCATCTATGTATCTATCTATCTGTCTGTCTGTCCTATCATCCATCTATCTGTCCTATCATCCATCTATCTGTCTGTCTGTCTGTCCTATCATCCATCTATCTGTCTGTCTGTCTGTCCTATCATCCATCTATCTGTCTGTCTGTCTGTCCTATCATCCATCTATCTGTCTGTCTGTCCTATCATCTATCTATCTATGTATCTGTCCTATCATCTATCTTTCTGTCTGTCCTATCATCCATCTATCTATCTGTCTGTCCTATCATCTATGTATCTGTCCTATCATCCATCTATCTGTCTGTCTGTCTGTCCTATCATCCATCTATCTGTCTGTCTGTCTGTCCTATCATCCATCTATCTGTCTATCTTTCTGTCTGTCCTATCATTCATCTATCTGTCCTATCATCTATCTATCTATCTGTCCTATCTATCTGTCCTATCATCTATCTATCTATCTATCTGTCCTATCATCTATCTATCTGTCTGTCCTATCATCTATCTATCTGTCTATCTATCTGTCCTATCATCTATCTGTCTGTCTGACCTATCTACTGTATCTATCCTATCATCCATCTATCCATCTATCTATCTATCTTTCCTATCATCTATCATCTATCTGTCCTATCTATCTGTCCTATCATCTATCTATCTATCTGTCCTATCATCTATCCATCTATCTCTCTTTCCTATCATCTATCATCTATCTGTCCTATCATCTATCTATCTATCTGTCTGTCCTATCTATCTGTCTGTCCTATCATCTATCTATCTGGCTATCTATCTGTCCTATCATCTATCTACTGTATCTATCCTATCATCCATCTATCCATCTCTCTCTCTTTCCTATCATCTATCATCTATCTGTCCTATCTATCTGTCCTATCATCTATCTATCTATCTGTCCTATCATCTATCTATCTATCTGTCCTATCATCTATCTATCTATCTGTCCTATCATCTATCTATCTATCTATCTATCTATCTATCTGTCTGTCCTATCATCTATCTGTCTATCTGTCCTATCATCTATCTATCTACTGTATCTTTCCTATCATCTATCTTTCCTATCATCTATCATCTATCTTTCCTATCATCTATCTGTCCTATCATCTATCATCTATCTGTCCTATCTATCTGTCTGTCCTATCATCCATCTATCTATCCGTCCTATCATCCATCTATCCATCCTATCATCCATCTATCCATCCTATCATCTATCTGCTGTATCTATATGTCCTGTCTACTGTATATATCTATCGGTCTGTCTATATGTGACATTTCAAGTACTGTTAATTAGGACACTTAAATGTTTAATTAATTACAACTTTAGGGTTTAGAGACTAACGGTAACTTAATTAAAACTTGTAAGTACATAATTAAGCTTAATTTGATTTTATTTGAGATAAGTATTAGTATTTACAGTGAAGGCTTTTTGAAACCAACATTCAGAATTCTTTCTGACAAACATTTCTGGTTTTATTTTCAAGTGTTTTAGTTCACACATTGTAGGTTATAGGATATATATACTGTATATTTACTACAACATTACTATAGGAAAATGTGAGGGTTAAACAAATAGGGTGACATTAAATTGAACATTCATTTATACTTAATATACACTAATAAAACTGGAAAACACCCTGTTTTTACTGAGTGGAAATATAGTAATAAACAGCAGGAATACACTAAATATTTCACAAGGCAAAGTCCCTTTAAGGCTGCGTGGGGCTCAAGTGAATCAGAGTTTCCAAAGCTAAACAGAAGGCAATTTTTTATTTTAACCAGTTCATTTACATAAACTGTTTAAAAGAACTGATTCACTGAAGTGATTTGTTTTTTCCAGTGCTAGATGAGAGAGAGAGAGGACGGTTCAGGCGAGCATGCGATCACTGCACTGTGATCGCAATACAGTTTAAATAATGTAGTGTTTTGTGATGCTGCAGCGCCATTTGCTGAAAAATTAAGCTTGTTACTGAAAAAAGTCAGTAGAGTTGCTACTTGAAAAGGAGAGAGGTCAGGAGTGAGTAGGCAGCTGGCTTGAAACCAGTGGAACTAACAGTGAGAACCAGTCTAGTCAGGTCAGGTCTCAGAGTATTTATTGAACATCCAAGCATGTATTTATGGGAGTTTGTGAGTGTGTGGTTTCTAAAGGGAAAGACAAAGGAATACAAGGTCTAGGTTCCCAATACTCAATGCCACCTCAGGGAAATAGCATCTGCAAATGTTACATTAAACTAAGACTCACAGGCAGTAAACTTAGGTAAACTAATCTAAACAGTGCATGAAGCCACTATCTACATGTACCACAATCCCAAAAAATGCATATCTGAAACAACTAAAGCACATGCCTATCTAAGCAGGCAATCTAACAATGACAGTGCTGAAGGCCAGCTAGATCTTCAAATGTAATTTAAAATGTATCTAACATGAACATGCATGAAAACGAGAAGCACATTTAGGCCGAACTCAAGTTATACAAAATAACCTTTAAAATACAGAACATAAGGCACTTACATTGTCAATTAGGCACACAAAAATACAGGATACAATGAGTAGAGATCACAGTCCTCTGCATGGTTCAACAAACAAGAAAAAAAGGAGAAACTGTGGGCACAGGTGCCATTAATAAAGCCTGAGAGGGTGTCCTGATTGGCCTGAGATTGAGTGGGTGGAGCTGGGTGCTGCCAGGGTAATGAAGGGACTAAGAGGGGCGTGACACTTGCTCTGAGGATGCAGCATAGAAACAAAGAAAAACTTCCAAACACTACTTATAAACCTAACCTAACCTAACTATAATTTTAATAGGAAAATAACTTTTGTGTATCATGGAAGAAAGAAAATATCGGGGTTTGGAACGAGACAAGTTTGCTTAGTCCAAAAGTTGTACCTTTTCTTACACTTTCGCCATCTCGTTTGAATTATTACAAGCGGTCATGAGACTGTGTTGGAGTAAATTGTGATGCTGGGTTTGTTTGTGTTTTTTCAGGTTGGGTGAATTTATTCCGTCCGATTCTCTCAAGTCTGTTCGCAAAGCAGAATATTCCTGCACAACGTCTGCAGCGGTTTGTGAATCGCCTTCTGTGTGAGCAAGGACAAAGATCACACCGAAGAGTGGCGTTGCAGAGCACAGAGAGTCTGACGGAGCGAATCCAACACTGCATCAGTCGAGTATCAGAGGAGAATTTGCTCAATCGGCTGCAGACACTGAAGGAATCACATCTGGAGCACCTCGCAAACAAAATAACACACAAACTCAGAACATTCCTCAAGTTTATCCATCAATGCAATAACAGCACGATTAGAGATGCAATTCTTTAAACTGATCACCATTACTGATTATTAGCCGTTAACCCACAAGCCTTAAATCAAACTTGTGACATGAGGAGTGACAGAATAGGCAACTTACCAAAGCAGTCATGTGATCACGCTATGGTCTCCCTGGAAACGCTGGACTGAAGGACTTGCGGGCTTGCAGATGTTTGTTGTTAAACATGGGCTACTACTGAACTTCACAACTGTACGATTTTAGACTGACATTAGTTTAATTTATAATAGTTGTTACAGTGATGGTTATTGCAGAGACATTGTCTTTTAGCACTTTGCTTTAACCCTTAAAGGTTTTGAATGCACTTGATTGTTAGAGTTTCTCATTACAGTAATAATAAACTCAATTTCCTGTTTATTTCTTCTTTATTTCTCATTAAAAACAAAATACCTAAAGTAAACTTCTTTATCAGACTATGCAATACGGCTCTACATTTCAGTGAAAAGAATTGCTGACAAACTTAAGAAATAAACAGCAACAAATAAATCACTTCTTTCTCTTGTTGTTTTCATTAAATGGCATGCATCATAAAACACACGCATGTTTAAAAATCTGAGACCAATGTGAAAACTGTTTTGCATTCTTTTCTGATTAAATGCAAACATTTCTAGTACAAGTTATTTTATCAGCATAACAATTTAAATGAAAAATGATCCAGCGTGATTTGAGAATGTTCTAAAGCTTCAATGGAAGCAAGAAAATCTGAAAGAACTGTCATTATTCACCAGAAACCCAATATCGTCTGGATTCTTGCATATGTTTCTGAAACAGTTACATTTATTCATTTGGCAGACGCTTTTATCCAAAGAGACTTACAAAAGAGGAACACATAAGTGAATCATCTTAAGGAGACAGTGGTATGAAAAGTGCCATATTACAAGTTTCACCAGCATCAGAATAGCATTCAAAACAGATTAAAAGTACAACAAGAATTCTTTTATTTTTTATTTTATTTCTTAGTGACTGGTTAAGTGCTCATGGAAAAGATGTGTTTTTATTCGTTTTTTGAAGACAGAGTGAGTCAGCTTCACGGATGGAGTTGAGAAGGTCATTCCACCAACGTGGTATGATGAAACCGAGTCCGGG